>NC_058520.1:254846899-254851899 GCF_904849725.1 Hordeum vulgare subsp. vulgare | reverse complement strand
TCTTTCATGAGCCGCTTCTGAAGCAGCTATGTACCCCGCTTCAAATGTAGATGCTGCCGCGACTTCTTGCTTGCTGCTGCACCAGCTCACTGCCCCACCATTCAAAACATATACGTATCCGGTCTGTGACATAGAGTCATCCGGATCTGTGTCGAGGCTAGCGTCGACGTAACCCTTTACGAAGAGCTCTTCATCACCTCCATAAACGAGAAACATTTCCTTAGTCCTTTTCACGTACTTAAGGATATTCTTGACCGCTGTCTAGTGTTCCATACCGGGATCACTTTGGTACCTCCCTACCAAACTTATGGCAAGGTTTATATCAGGTCTGGTACACAACATGGCATACATTAGAGAGCCTACGGCTGAAGCGTAGGGGACAGTACTCATCTTCTCTCTATCTGATGCCGTGGTCGGCGACTGAGTCTTACTCAATCTCATACCTTGCAAAACTGGCAAGAACCCTTTCTTTGAGTTTTCCATATTAAACTTCTTCAATATCTTGTCAAGGTATGTGCTTTGCGAAAAACCTATGAGGCGTCTCGATCTATCTCTATAGATCTTGATGCCTAATATGTATGCAGCTTCTCCAAGGTCCTTCATTGAAAAACTCTTGTTCAAATAGGACTTTATGCTCTCCAACATTTATGTATTGTTCCCCATCAATAATATGTCATCCACATACAGTATGAGGAAAGCTACAGAGCTCCCACTCACTTTCTTATACAGACAGGCTTCTCCGTAAACCTGTATGAACCCAAACGCTTTAATCACCTCATTAAAGCGAATGTTCCAACTCCGAGATGCTTGCACCAGCCCATAGATGGAGCGCTGGAGCTTCCATACTTTGCTAGCACCCTTAGGGTCGACAAAACCTTCTGGTTGCATCACATACAACTCTTCCTTAAGGTTCCCGTTAAGGAACGCTGTTTTGACGTCCATTTGCCAAATTTCATAATCATAAAAGGCGGCAATTGCTAACATGATTCGGACTGATTTCAGCTTTGCTACGGGAGAGAAAGTCTCTTCATAGTCAACTCCTTGAATTTGTCGAAAACCCTTTGCGACAAGTCGAGCTTTGTAAACGGTTACATTACCGTTTGCATCAGTCTTCTTCTTGAAGATCCATTTATTTTCTATGTCTTGCCGGTCATCGGGCAAGTCCACCAAAGTCCATACTTTGTTCTCATACATGGATCCTATCTCAGATTTCATAGCTTCAAGCCATTTGTTGGAATCCGGGTCCCCCATCGCTTCTTCATAGTTCGAAGGTTCACCGTTGTCTAACAACATGATTTCCATCACAGGGTTGACGTACCACTCTGGTGCGGAGCGTGCCCTCGTGGACCTTCGCGGTTCAGTAGTAACTTGATCCGAAGCTTCATGATCATCATCATTAACTTCCTCTTCAGTTGGTGTGGGCGCCACAGGAACAACTTCCTGCCTGCGCTACTATCCTGTTCAAGAGGGGGTGTAATTACCTCATCAAGTTCTACCTTCCTCCCACTTACTTCTTTCGAGAGAAACTCTTTCTCTAGAAAGGATCGTTCTTGGCAACAAAGGTTTTACCTTCGGATCTAAGATAGAAGGTATACCCAATAGTTTCCTCAGGGTATCCTATGAATACGCATTTCTCCACTTTGGGTTCGAGCTTTTCTGGTTGAAGTTTCTTCACATAAGCATCGCAGCCCCAAACTTTAAGAAACGACAACTTAGGTTTCTTGCCAAACCATAGTTCATATGGTGTCGTCTCAACGGATTTAGACGGTGCCCTATTTAAAGTGAATGCTGCAGTTTCTAATGCGTATCCCCAAAATGATAGCGGTAAGTCGGTAAGAGACATCATAGATCGTACCATATCTAATAAAGTGCGATTACGACATTTAGACACTCCGTTGCGTTGCGGTGTGCCAGGCGGCGTCAGTTGTGAAACGATTCCACACTTCCTTAGGTGTGTGCCAAACTCGTGACTCAAATATTCTCCTCCACTATCAGATCGCAGACACTTAATTTTTCTGTCACGTTGATTCTCGACCTCACTCTGAAATTCCTTGAACTTTTCAAATGTCTCAGATTTGTGCTTCATCAAGTAGATATACCCATACCTACTCAAATAATCGGTGAGAGTGAGAACATAACGATAGCCACCGCGAGCTTCAACGTTCATTGGACCACACACATCAGTATGTATTATTTCCAATAAGTCGGTTGCTCTCTCCATTATTTCCAATAAGTTGGTTGCGCCCACACCTACTCAAATCCCATGAGGCACGGTTCGCATGTGTCAAATGATTCAAAATCAAGAGACTCTAATAGTCCATTAGTATGGAGCTTCTTCATGCGCTTAACGCCGATATGAACAAGGCGGCAGTGCCACAAGTATGTGGGACTATCATTATCAACTTTACATATTTTGGTACTCACACTATGAATATGCGTAACATCACAATCGAGATTCATCAAGAATAAACCATTCACCAACGGAGCATGACCATAAAACATATCACTCATGTAAATAGAACAACCATTATTCTCTGACTTAAATGAGTAGCCGTCTCGCATTAAGCAAGACCCTGATACAATGTTCATGCTTAAAGCTGGTACTAAATAACAATTATTAAGGTTTAAAACTAATCCTGACGATAGATGCAGAGGTAACGTGCCGACGATGATCACATCGACCTTGGAGCCATTCCCACCGCGCATCGTCACCTCGTCCTTTGCCAGTCTCCGCTTATTCCGCAGTTTCCGCTTTGAGTTCCAAATGTGAGCAACAACACCGGAATCAAATACCCAGGAGCTACTACGAGCGCTGGTAAGGTACACATCAATAACATGTATATCACATATACCTTTAATGTTGTCGGCCTTCTTATCCGCTAAGTATTTGGGGAAGTTCCGCTTCCAGTGACCTTTTCCCTTGCAATAGAAGCACTCAGTCTCAGGCTTGGGTCCATTCTTTTTCTTCTTCCCGGCATCTGGCTTACCGGGCGCGGCAACAAGTTTGCCGTCTTTCTTGAAGTTCTTCTTACCCTTGCCCTTCTTGAAACTAGTGGGCTTGTTGACCATCAACACTTGATGCTCTTTCTTGATTTCCACTTCTGCACACTTGAGCATCGAGTACAACTCGGGAATGGTATTCTCCATCCCTTGCATGTTGTAGTTAAGCACAAAGCCTTTGTAGCTTGGTGGGAGAGACTGGAGGATTCTGTCAAATATAGCATCATACGGAAGTTCGACTCCAAGTGAAGTCAGACGACCGTGTAACCCACACATTTTGAGTATGTGCTCACTGACAGAACTGTTCTCCTCCATCTTACAGCTAAAGAACTTGTCGGAGACTTCATATCTCTTGACACGGGAATGAGCTTGAAAAACTAGCTTAAGCTCTTGGAACATCTCATATGCACCGTGTTGCTCAAAACGCCTTTGGAGCCCCGTTTCTAAACTGTATAACATGCCACACCTAACCAGAGAGTAGTCATCACTCCACGTATGCCAGACGTTCAAAATGTCCTGGGCTACTACGAGAGGGGGAGGGTCACCTAGCGGCGCATCAAGGACATAAGCCTTTTTAGCTCCTTCAAGGATGAGCTTCAAGTTGCGAACCCAGTCCGCATAATTGCTACCATTATCTTTCAGCTTGTTTTTCCCTAGGAATGCGTTGAACTTGAGGTTGACGTTGGCCATCTACAATATTTATAAAGACAACTTTTAGATTAAGTTCATGACAATAAAGTTCATTTAATCAAATTAAGTATTAACTCCCACTTAAATCGACATCCCTCTAGTCATCTAAGTGATACATGATCCATGTTGAATAACCCGTGTCCGATCATCACGTGAGACGGAGTAGTCACCATGGTGAGCAACTTCATGCTGATCGTATTCAACCATACGACTCATGTTCGACCTTTTGGTCTCACGTGGTAAGCTCGTCGAGTCAACCTAGGTGTTTCGCGTGTGTAAATCTAGCTTACACCCGTTGTATGCGAACGTTAGAATCTATCACACCCGATCATCACGTGGTGCTTCGAGACAACTATCCTTCGCAACGGTGCACACTTAGGGGAATACGTTCTCGAAATTTCAAGAGGGATCATCTTATTATACTACCGTCGTTCTAAGAAATAAGATGAAAAACATGATAAACATCACAATGCAATCATATAGTGACATTATATGGCCATTATCATCTTTGCTCTTTCGATCTCAATCTTCAGGCATCGCATGATCATCATCGTCACCGGCGTGACACCATGATCTCCATCATCATGATCTCCATCATCGTGTCTCCGTGAAGTCATCACGCCAACTACTACTATAGCTAACCGTTAGCAATGAAGTAAAAGTAGTAAGCACATGGCGTTGCATCTCATACAATAAATTAAGACAACTCCTATGGCTCCTGTAGGTTTTCATACTCATCGACATGCAAGTCGTGAAACCTATTACAATAACATGATCATCTCATACATCATACATGCAACATCACAACTTTGGCCATATCACATCACAAGTCAAACCCTGCAAAAACAAGTTAGACGTCCTCTAATTGTTGTTGCAAGTTTTACGTGGCTGATTTGGGTTTCTAGCAAGAACGCCTTCTTACCTACATGACAGCCACAACGATGATATGCCAAATCTATTTACCCTTCATAAGGACCCTTCTCATCAAATCCAATCCGACTAGAGTAGGAGAGACAGACACCCGCTAGCCACCTTTATGCATGGTGTGCATGTCTATCGATGGAACCAGTCTCACGTAAGCGTACGTGTAAGGTCGGTCTGGGCCGCTTCATCCCACAATACCGCTGGAAAATCATAAGACTACTAGCGGCAAGCAATTGACAAATCATCGCCCACAACCTTTTGTGTTCTACTCATGCATAGAATCTACGCATAGAAAACCTGGCTCGGATGCCACTGTTGGGTAACGTAGCATAAATTCAAAAAATTTCCTACGCATATTCAGATCTTCCTATGGAGAGACCAACAAC
>NC_058520.1:251111899-251221899 GCF_904849725.1 Hordeum vulgare subsp. vulgare | reverse complement strand
AGCAGCGGGACCCTTCAGAAAGTAAGCTGCAAAGTTGACATAGGTCGCCATGGGCACATTGGTAGACTCCAGCTCATAAGCAATGTCACGGAGCCAGTCATCAGCATCAAGAGGCTGAGTTGAGCTGCGGTCGATCGCAGGGTTGAGGCGGCAGAAGTCTTGCAGGGTCACGCCTTGCTGCTAATTCATGTTCGGCCTTTGGAACTGGTCCATGAGCCCTTGAATAAACAGGCGGTCCAGTTCAAACTTTTGGATCATCCCAACCATATATTTAGGAGGCGGGGGTGGTGGATCGTTTGTGAGGCCACGGGGCGGTCAACTAGTCTAACCATCCTGCTAAAATTTTAACACGGGTTGTTTAGCATAAAGTAATTGCAAATGCATAGTAGTCATGCATGAAGCAATCAAGTAGGAAGAAATGAAATGCGATAGATACTTCATAGTAGTCAAGTTCGACATACAGACCCATACATAAGTTTGATTACAGACCATCGATTACAAATTCAAAATTTGGCGATAACCTGGACTCACTAGACGATAACCTGGACTCACTATGCGGCACGCAAGCATGCGATGTAAGGATACAACAACGAGATATAGCAATAATGATACATCCACATCGGAGAAAATGGCTAAATCCAGGTAGCTGACGGTGACCCTGATAGGAGAACCTAGGGGCGGGATTCTGCATCCCGTGGCGACTCATGTGCTCATACCGCATCGAATCGGCGCGAAGAGGTCCAAGTGCAGGGGTATGACCTCCAACAACAGGCCACTCAAGACCTGGTGGTAGCTCCGTCCTGCACGGGTGAAGGATGAATGGAGGGTGGATCCTCGCATCGACTGCTGGCTGTGGTTGTTCTACGTGTTGTAAAGACGGGTACGCGTAGCGTACAACTCCATAGTGTGAGCTCGGAAGGCACGATCCAGCGCCTCCATGTACTGCACCAAAACCCGTGGGTCGTAGCGATGCCTCGCGTAGGGGGTATAGACATCAATGTAGGACCGGTCGTTGCACTCCGAACGCGAGCAACATATGTAGTGAGATCAGATCATGTCTCATCCCAAGGAGGAACATATGGGATGTTTGTGAATGGAGTCTCCTCTAGGCAAGGGTACGCTCCACGGAGGCGGGTGTAGCGATATAGGCCGCATCATGAACGACCATATCGGTCGCCAACCCAACTCCACAGAAGGTGTGGAGCTCGTGGGTGGAGATGTTCGTCCGATTGAAGATGCGAACCTCAGCCTGACACTGGTACTGGTTGAACTCGTGGAAGTCCTCGTACACAATGTACTCGGGGTACCAGCAATATCCTAGCCTGGTCAAGAGTTCGACTAGAATGGCCGGGAACCCAGTCGCATTGACAGACATAGTCAAGCGTACGATCTGCCTTGCGGGCCGCATCTGAAAAGGAAGATTCAAAGATGTCAATTGATAGTGTGTGTAACATATTATTAGAAGAACAATAGTAGATATTCCAGCTCTCCAGGTCGATGTGATTATGAGAGCCTAATGGTAGAGTTATTAAAATCTTTAACCCGAAAGAGAAGAGAGATCAGAACCCAGAGTATAGAAGAGGAGTAAAAGATACTAATACCACCCGATTGATATGTGGGCCCGTAAGCCACACAACAAGTTAGTAAAGTTTTTTGAGTACTAGACTCAACTTCGGCCAGGGAGTTGGAAAGGGGGCTACCTACAGGAAGTCGGCTCTGATACCAAATTGTGACACCCTCAATTTGATCGTACGCTAATCATACACACAAATGCGTACGACCAAGCTCAAGGACTGACATGAAGATATCACAACACAACTCTAGACACAAACGGAAAAAAATACAAGCTTCATATTACAAGCCAGGGGACTCGAGGGTTAGAATACAGAAGCTCAATAAACACATGAGTCAGCGGAAGCAACAAATATATGAGTACAGACATAAAAATGGCAACGTCTTAGAGAAGGCTAGCACCAAAGAGGCAATGATCGAACGAGGCGAGGCCTCCTGCCTGGGAACCTCCTAAACTACTCCTGGTCTTCATCGGCCTCCACGTAGTAGTAGGCACCGTCGGGGTAACACTCGTCGTCGGCGGGATACACCATCTCCTGGGTTCCATCATATGGTCGCAGCAATCGTATCAAGGGAAAAAGGGGGAACAAAGCAAGGGTGAGTACTCATCCAAAGTACTCGCAAGACTGACATCAGAACTATGCTAAGTATGCATCAGTATCAAAGGAAAGGGGTTTTATGTGGTCTGACTACAACAACGCGAGAATAGAGAGAGGGGACTAGTCCTATCGTAGACTAGCATCTTCAGTGGCCTTGCAGCAATAGACGAGAGTAGAGCTAACAACACAAATATATAGTCATATTGTTGCACCGAAATTATTAAGGTCATGCCTAGAGATCCTTCCTTGACTCCCTGCGAGGAAGCAATCCCGGAGCAAACATTCCAGTTAAATAACTGTTGTAGTTGTACAGGATCGGGGCACAACTCCAAATCGTCCTGGAACCGTGGACACAACTATTCGAATAGTTAATTTTCATCCCTACATGGGCACCACAGTACCCAACACGCTTGATAAACTCTGGCTGGACACACTTTCCTGGGTCATGCCCGACCTCGGAACATCAACACGACGCAGCCCTACCTAAGCTCAGCAGAGAGGCATACCCTCCAGTATAAGTCCTAAGCGCGTAGGGTTCATTGGCCCATCACCCTTTTGCGCTCCTGCACGATGCGAGGGCGGCCGATGTTAGTCCTGTCCCCTCTTATACAAGAACTATGCTTATCCGGGCCACTCGGGCGCGTTCCGCTTCATTGCTGACGTGTGAAGTGCTTCGCCTGATACCACGACATCAAGTACCCAAAACTTCTCCCACGTGAAGGTTAGTGCGAAAAGGTCTCCCGACCAACTCATATCAAATACCCAATCCATTAGCATTTTAATTAACGCATCATCTCATTCACGCAGGAATCCACCCGCAACACACCATTCATCAAGTTCCCAGTAACAAGGTCAAGTAGCTGTGTGGCTGTAACATCAGAGGGATCCGAGGTATCACCCTTGATGGATTCCGAACGATGTAACCATCAAGGTGGCCAGGGAGGAATCACCCTCGATGGGCCACACTTGATGGGTCTTACGACAAAGTCGTTATCGGAGGTGGTGAAGGAGGAATCACCCTCCGAGAACCACCGCCTGTCAACTACACTACAACGCTAACATGAGAGTACGTAACGAGGTGTCACCCTCGGTACTCGATAGTAGCTCTGCAGCGTCGTACAACTAAAGGGTGTGTGAGTGCTATGACGGGTCATGGCTCGTCGATCAGATGATCGAGACTTAATGAAAAAGTAGGGGCAACTGGACTAAAGGTCAAAGGGGATGATTGCTCCACCTATACTATATAGTTTTAAGGTGCACTAGAATAAAGTAGCAGTTTATCAAAAACGGGCTATGCATCATATATAGGAGCTAACTACAACAGTAGCAAATTTCTAATACAATCATGAGGGAGAAATAATAGGCGATATAGGAATGATCAAGGGGGGGGGGTTGCTTGCCTTGTTGCTATGCAGGAAAGGGCTGGTCGTCAGGAGGGTAGTCGTACCTGACAGCAGCGTCAGTCTCGGGGTCTATATGAATGTTAAATACCACCACCATTATCTTGTCTTCCATGTCCTACGTCAACACTCAAATCATTATATAATATTTGATGAGGGATCACAATCACAAAAGATGTCCAAGATAGTGTATTTATTCGAGAATCTCCTCTCCTCTTTCACAGTCTTGCTTAGATTGTAACCATGACTAATACTATGTTTGTTTATTTTCAACAATCTTTATCACTTATACTCTTTACTATGTGAAGTCATTAATCTCATGGGATGAATATATGATCTATATCTTTCTTTTTGTTGACATGCTAAGATGACGGGTGCCAATGGGTAAACCACACAAACTCAAGTAATCTTTATTATATATCTCGCATTCTCGATTACAAGGATAGATAGAACTCAAAGAAAAAAATACTAAGCAAAGCAAATCTGAAATTTATTTCTCTAAATCATGACACAACTAAACATCAAACTAACATAGATAGTAATGATGATAGAAGTGATGGCGATAAGATACCGGGGAACCTCCCCCAAGCTTGGAACAAGCCAAGGGTGGTGCCCATACCCAAGTACTCAAGCATTCTTCTCAGGTGATGGTGTTGGTGCAGCATCATTCTTCTTATCCAACTTAAGTCGGAGGATACAATTCTCCTCCCTTAAGTCATTATTCTCTTGCTCGAGCTTTAATATCTTTTTAAATAGTGCCATCTTGCATTCCTGCAGAAAACGTGACGAGATAAATTGATCCTTAGATTTCTTTACCCCAATTGGTAGACTGGACTTCTTAAATTCCACATGCATATCTTCGGGTTGATGTAGTAGAACTTCTTCTTCATCTGAGATGGCTTCCTTTGTTTCATCCAATTCATTGTCCTCCTCATCAGTGGACAAAAGATAGGGTTAGATGTCCCAAAAGATCTTTGGGTGTGCAATATAGTGGGAGACATAGCTCTCTCCATCCAAATCTTGAGACGACATATTCTAAGGCCACCCAGAAAACAAGTAAAAACAAGAACATAAGAGAAACTCGCTATGCTTTGATCAAAACAAATGGGAGCATATATAATGATTTTTTCTGGACAAGAATACGTGCTCGGGAAGAAGTTAGAGTACGGGAGTGCCGGTGATGCTAGGTCGACACCTATGGGAATCAACGTGAAACCCTTGTGATCGTAGGGCGGGGAAGGATGACATCAAGAGTAGAGCTAACAATTAACGCCCGACAAGCCTTTTTTACCCCGGTTCGGGCAGCTTACGCGTAAAACCCTACATCCTTCTTCTGATCGTGTTAAGCGTTCCGTTGTTCATTATAGTGATTGATTATAACCGTCTTCTGGAAAATGTCCAAAAAGTCTCACCCTTTGTGAATGAGCTAAGAGCCTCCTTTTATAGGCAAAGGGGTCACCTACCATGCTCGGTGGTAGGTTCACGAGAGGTTACAGTGAACCTAGAGCGGTGCTTATCCATCTACCGCCGTCAGGTGCATTAAATGCATGTCTTGTCCTTGTCAGCAATGTGCTGGTGAAGACATGTGTCCAGGCGTTTCGACACCTGGACGCCGCGCTGGCGCATGCGGAATGCCCTGGAACTTGGGGGGGGGGTGGCACTGTGGCAAGGGAGGTTGCCCTCCAGTGCCTAGCTCGTCATCCCAGCAAGGGAGCCTGTCGGGGCCTTGGGTCTTCGTCTCGGCTAGGAAGCTTGCCGGGGGCTTCGGTTGCCGTCGTGGCAAGGGAGGCTTGCCGAGGTCTTGTGCTTGGTGAGTTCATCACGCCCACTAAATGGGCATGGCCTTGGTTATCTTCTCAGCAAGGCAGGCTTGCCGGGGCCTTGGTAACCTTGGGAGTGCATCTTGTCTGGATCCTTCCACGTCCTGCCGTCAGGGGCTCTTCGCGCTCGTGCACAAGTCTGGGGCACTAGGGACCCCAGTCTGTAGTGCACCGACAGGAGCCCCTGGGCCTGGGCCACACACGGGTGCAGAGCGTTGTTGGGCTAGGCCCAAAGAGATGTGATACGTCTCCAACGTATCTACTTTTCCAAACTCTTTTGCCCTTGTTTTGGACTCTAATTTGCATGATTTGAATGAAACTAACCCGGACAGACGCTGTTTTCAGCAGAACTGCCATGGTGTTGTTTTTGTGCAGAAATAAAAGTTCTCGGAATGATCTGGAAACTTACGAGGATTTTTTATGGAATATACAAAAAATATCAGAGAAAGAATCAACTAAAGATATGCTGCCAGTGGGCCACGAGCCCTGCAAGCGTGCCCCCCTAGGGCGCGCCTAGCAAGATCGTGTGGCCCACGTGGCTCCTCCGACTTCATCTCCAACTCCATATAACCTCTCTCTCCCAGAAAAAATAGGAGAGAATAGTTCATCACGTTTCACGATACGGAGCCGCCGCCATCGCCTGTTCTTCGTTGGGAGGGCAGATCTGGAGTCCGTTCTGGGCTCCGGAGTGGGGAAATCGACGCCGTCATCATCATCAACCATCCTCCATCGCCAATTCCATGATGCTCTCCATCGTCCGTGAGTAATCTTATCGTAGGCTTGCTGGACGGTGATGGGTTGGATGAGATCTATCATGTAATCGAGTTAGTTTTGATCGGGTTTGATCCCTAGTATCCACTATGTTCTAAGATTGATGTTGCTACTACTTTTCTATGCTTAATGATTGTCACTAGGGCCCGAGTGCCATGATTTCAGATCTGAACGTATTATGTTTTCATCAATATATGTGTGTTCTTGATCCTATCTTGCAAGTTGTAGTCACCTACCATGTGTTATGACACGGCAACCCCGGAGTGACAATAGTCGGAACCACTCCCGGAGATGACCATAGTATGAGGATCCCATGTATTCACCATGTGCTAATGCTTTGTTCCGGTTCTCTATTAAAAGGAGACCTTAATATCCCTTAGTTTCCATTATGACACCGCTGCCACGGGAGGGTAGGACAAAAGATGTCATGCAAGTTCTTTTCCATAAGCACGTATGATTAAATTCAGAATACATGCCTACATTACATTGACGAACTGGAGCTAGTTACATATCACCCTATGTTATAACTATTACATGATGAATGCCATCCGACAAAATTATCCATCGCCGATCCAATGCCTACGAGCTTTTCTATACTGGTCCTTGCTAAGTTGCTTTACCGCTACAGGTGTCACACTTGCTATACAAATTACTACTGCTACTGTTACCGCCGCTACCATTACTATCATACTACTTTGCTACTAAAACATTGCTGCAGATGCTAAGTCTTTCAGGTGTGGTTGAATTGACAGCTCAACTGCTAATACTCGAGAGTATTCTTTGGCTCCCCTTGTGTCGAATCAATAAATTTGGGTTGAATACTCTACCCTCGAAAACTGTTGCGACCCCCTATACTTGTGGGTTATCAAGACCTATTTCTGGCACCGTTGCTGGGGAGCATAGCTCTATTCTGTGAGTCACTTGGGATTTATATCTGTTGATCACTATGAGGAATCTGAGAGATCCAAAAACTAAAATCTTGCCCTCAACTTTGAGGACAGGTAAGGAACTGCCATCTAGCTTTGCACTTGATTCACCTTCTGTTATGAGTAAATTTGCGACACCACCACCTACTAGTAATTCTGATATGTCGCATGTGCTTGATGATGCTACTTCTGCTATCCATGATGCTTACGGTGATGCTTTGCTTGATAATGATATGCCACTGGGTGAATTTCTTGATGCACAAATTGCTAGAGTTACTGCTGAATCTGATGATACTTCTGAAACTAATGAAATTGTTGACGTTGAACCTGCTGTGACACCTATTAGACCTAGCTCTCCTAGATATAAACTGCGTAATATACCTAAGGGTTATGTTATGGAGGGAGAGGTAGCTGAAGACTTTCTTGCTTGTAAGGATAGATATGATCTTGAGAATTTATTACGCAAGTGGAAAGAAAAATCTCTGAATGCTAGAATGAAATATGATCCTAAGTTTGCTACTTCACCCATTTTTGTTACTGATAAGGATTATGAATTCTCTGTCTATCCTGAGTTAATCACTTTGGTTGAATCTGATCCTTTTCATGGTTATGAATCTGAAACTGTTGTAGCACATCTTACTAAACTGAATGATATAGCCACCCTATTCACTAATGAGGAAAAAATTCGCTATTACTATATCCTTAAGTTGTTTCCTTTCTCATTAAAGGGTGATGCTAAAACTTGGTTTAATTTTCTTGCTCCTGGTTGTGTGCGTAGTCCCCAGGATATGATATACTACTTATCTGAGAAATATTTTCCTGCCCATAAGATTCAAGCTGCCTTGCAGGATATATATGACTTTGTGCAAATTGAAGAAGAGAGTCTCCCACAAGCTTGGGGGAGGCTTGTCCAGTTACTTATTGCTTTGCCTGATCACCCTCTTAAGAAAAATGAAATACTTGATATCTTTTATAATGGACTAACCGATGCTTCTAGGGACCATCTAGATAGTTTTGCTGCTTGTGTTTTCAAGGAACGAACTGTGGAACAAGCTGAAATTCTATTGAATAATATCTTGAGCAATGATAATGCTTGGACTATTTCCGAACCACCTCCGAAGCCAACACCGAAGAAAAGAGGTATTCCATTCCTTAGTCCTGAAGATATGCAAGAAGCCAGGAAATCTATGCAAGAGGAAGGTATTAAACCTGAAGATGTTAAGAATCTACCACCTATTGAAGAAATACATGGTCTTGATAACCCGACACAGGTAGTAGAGGTAAATTCTCTTCGTAAATTCAATGAGAGTGATATTCCTTATGATAAACCTGCTAACTTATGCTTAGATGAATTTGATAACTTTGTTGCCAAACAACAAAGTTTTAATGATTATGTTAGCAGACAATTGAAACAAAATGCTCGTATGATTAATCATATAAGTGCTTGTGTGGATAGAAATGTTAATGATCTTAAGCTTATTGGTAAACTTGCTTCTATGGTCACTACTCAAGTAGAACAAGTACTTAAGGCTCAAAATGACTTGCTTAATGAATTGAATGATAATTTTGTTAGAGTTGTTACTAGAGGTGGTAGAATGACTTAGGAACCTTTGTATCCTGAGGGCCATCCTAAGAGAATTGAACAACATTCTCAAGGAGTTAATAGTGATGCACCTAGTCATCCTGGTAATAGGAAGAAAAAGAAAGATGATAGGAACTTGCATGCTAGTAAACCTGTTGCTGTTACACCTGAGAATCCAAATGATATTTCTATTTCTGATGCTGAAACACAATCTGGTGATGAACATGAGCCTAGTGATAATATTGATAATGGTGTTCATGTTGATGCTCAACCTAGTAATGATAATGATGTGGAGATTGAACATGCTGTTGATCTTGATAACCCACAACCTAAGAACAAGAGATATGATAAGAATGATTTTATTGCTAGGAAGCATGGTAAAGAAAGAGAACCATGGGTTCAAAAACCCATGCCTTTTCCTCCCAAACCATCCAAGAAAAAGGATGATGAGGATTTTGAGCGCTTTGTTGAAATGATTAGACCTATCTTTTTTGCAAATGCGTTTGACTGATATGCTTACAATGTCTCCTTATGCTAAGTACATGAAAGATATTGTGACTAATAAAAGAAAGATACCTGATGTTGAGATTTCCACCATGCTTGCCAATTACACTTTTAAGGGTGGGACTCCTAAGAAACTAGGTGATCCCGAAGTGCCCACTATACCTTGCTCCATTAAAGGAAATTATGTTAGAACTGCTTTATGTGATCTTGGAGCTGGTGTTAGTGTTATGCCTCTCTCTTTATATCGTAGACTTGAATTGGATAAGTTGTCACCTACTGAAATTTCTTTGCAAATGGCCGACAAATCAACTGCTTTACCTATCTGCATTTGCGAGGATGTGCGTGTTGTGGTTGCGAACGTTACTATCTTAACAGACTTTGTTATTCTTGATATTCCCGAGGATGATGCCATGGCAGTCATCCTTGGAAGACCCTTTTTAAACACTGTAGGGGCTGTTATTGATTGCAACAAAGGCAATGCCACTTTCCATGTTAATGGTAATGAGCACACGGTGCACTTGCCGAAGAAACAATATCGAGTTCATTGCATTAATGCTAATGAAAAATCTTCATCAATTATTATTGGAAGCTTTGAATTCCCTATACCTACTGTCAAGATGAAATATGATATACTTGTTATTGGGGATATGCACATCCCCGTTGAGGTAACCTAGTGATTATTCGAAAATTCTTCGGTTTTATGTTATTTGAAAAAAGTTTGTCAAGGAGACTTGATCAACCTCATTAACGGATTTCTTTTGATGACCATGAGATGGATGAATCTAGAAGTCACAACCTTCTGTTCCCAACTTTTACTTTCTGTTATTTAGTAGAAAAATAACATAGCATTATTTTCGTGTTTTCTGCATTATCCGTTCAATAAAAAATAACCTGAAAATAAAAGTTCTCCAAATGCCCTGAAATTTAAGTATGATTTTTTCTGGAATATTTAAGAATTTCTGAGATAGATAACTAGTGAGGGGATGCACCAGTGGGCCACGAGCCCACGAGGCGCGCCCAACCCCCTGGGCATGCCTGGCAGGCTCGTGGGTCCCACATGGCCCCCTCCACTTATTCCACTACCATCTCCTTCGTCTACCTCCAGAAAAAAATCATTCCACTGCTCAAATCCGTGTTCTTGCTCATTTTGCCGCATTTTTCGATCTCCTTGTGCAAAGCCCATTCACCAAACTGTTTTGGGGAATTGTTCCTTGAAAAAGGAAGATGTCCACGAAGAACTATCATGGTGGTTCCTCAAGCAAAAGGGCTCCCCGTCTCGCGATTTGGGAGCCCGATCCTTATCAGCCAAGGAACGCACCGGTGCAACCATGTGAACGGCCTTCCGATGAATTCATGATTGTTGCAGGTTTCAAGGACGAGTTTGATACATTTGTTCACAACGCCGGGCTCTAAGAATTCATCTCCAATAATTGTGAACAGTATACTACACTCACTGCATCTTTTGTTCGTAGATTCAAATTTTCAGTTGGCCGTGACACATCCATACTGTTTCATCTTTATGACAAATCGTATACTATGGATTTAGAGGATTTTAATAGAATATGCAAGATACCTGATTGGGGTAGTCCCAATGACCCTCCTAAGTCTTCGGTTAGAGATTTTATTTCTAGTATAACCGTTGGAGAAACTAGAGATATTACGCAGGCTACCATGGGGAGCATTCATTTTCCTGCCTTACATTACTTTGCCCTCTTCATAGGTAGATGCATTAACAACAAGCATGACCATAATCACCTCTGCGCACCTGACCTTAGCATTCTTAAGAGCGCTGTAACGGGTGATAGAAGTTTTAACATGGGAGCTATAATTGCTAGGAGGCTAAATAATAATGCTAATGAAGGGGATTTGTTTGGTGGGATCCATGCCACTTGCATAGCAAATTCTCTTGGAATACCCATCCGCACAGGAGATCCCCCGCTCCACACAGCTTTCCTTGATCGCGCCGCTATGATACGTTATTAGTTCCTTGAGAGGGATAGTGAATCCCTCCTATACCGGTTAATATTTAACCGACATCGTGTTTTCCATATTACCCTTCGTGCTCCTGCCTTCTTTGACTTTCAAGGAAAACGGAGATATTACATAACCAGAGGAGAGGCAGAGGAGTATGAGAGGGAGGTGAAGGTTTCTCACCTCCGTGAGGCAGCTATTCAGGCGGTAGCTGCCGCGTCCCAGTACAACCCCCATTATGATTTTGTATATCGCCCGGACCAGCCGGGGAACTAGACCAACTTAGGCCAAAAGCCTAAGCTTGGGGGAGTACGTGTTCCTCAGCGACTTTATATTCATGTTCACACTCTTCCACTGTATCATCCATGCTAGTTTATTTCTTTTTCTTGCATTCTTCTCATGTGTTTGCTTAAAAATGATAAAACTAAAAAAATTAGTTGTAAGTTTACTTTCTAGCATGCTTAATGGTAATTAAAAAGAAAACCCAAAAAGATTTCCCATTCTTCTTTTGCTTGTTGGGAGCTTTCCCGTGTAAATAGTTTTTTCTTCTTCTTTGGGTCGAGGTAGAAGACCATGATTAAAATGATTAGTGGCTCTCATATGCATTATTGTTTATCCGTCAAAGAGCCATATTACTTTGTCTTCTCCTCTAAATTTGCTTGCAGATTCTAGCTTAGTCCAATGCACGAACACTCTTATTATTATTCACATCATTCGGTCGTGTAAGTGAAAGGCAATAATGACGATATATGATGAAGTGACTGAGCCGGAAAACTGGTATGAACTCGACCTATTTTGTTTTTCTAAATATGACTAGCTCATCGTTCCTAATTCAGCATTGTTATGAGAGAAACATGTTTGCAATGACAACTTAGAGATCATAGTTTCTCATGCCATGCTTAATTAGCTAGGAGCTTATAATGGTTTGTCTTGGATGCCAACATGAATTTCAAGATGATTAGGATGTAGTATGATAGGATGGTATCCTCCTTTGAATGATTCAAGTGGCTTGACTTGGAACATGTTCACGCATGTAGTTGAAACAAAATCAACATAGCCTCTACTATATTCATGTTTATGGTGATTTATACCCTACTCATGCTTGCACTCAGCATTGGTTAATTTCAATGCATATTAATGACTGTTGTCGCTCTCTAGTTGGTCGCTTCCCAGTCTTTTGCTAGCCTTTACTTGTACTAAGCGGGAATACTGCTTGTGCATCCACTTCCATAAACCAAAAGTTGTTCCATATGAGTCCACCATACCTACCTATATGCGGTTTCTACCTGCCGTTCCAAGTAAATTTGCATGTGCCACTCTCTAAATCTTCAAATAATAATCTATTTTGTATGCCCGAACCGCTCATGTGGTGACAAGGGGCGGTCGGTATGTTCCATGCTAGGCGTGTTATCCTTGATACGAGTTTATTCACTATCACTCACGAGAAAGGGGCCAGTAATCGGAATGCCCAGTTCCATGCTCAAATCAAATCAAAAATATAATTGCAAACAAAACTCCCCCTGGATTGTTGTTGGTATGGACGGCACCCGAGGATTCGGCTAGTCGTGGAGTGTGATTGATCGGTGGTGGGGGAGTCAAAACTTTACTATTCTGTTTGGGAACCACCTATAATATGTGTAGCATGGAAGATGGTGAAAACTCTTGGTCATCGCGTTGACAGTGAAAGCATGCCACCCAAAATTATTTATCTCTGTTTTAAAAAAGCTTAAGCTCTGGCACCTCTGCAAATCAATGCTTCCCTCTGCGAAGGGCCTATCTATTTACGTTTCTCTTGAGTCATCCTCTTCTTATTGAAAAGCACCAGTTAGAGAGCACCTCCGTCATTTATATGCTTTGCTATTAATTGATATTGAGTATGACTATGACTGGATCTTCTTTGCCATGAATTACAATTTCCAGTCGACCTTTGGTCTTTGAATGTGCTCTGCATTTATGTTTTGCGGTCTCAGAAATGGCTAGCGAGATACCATTTATTCATATTGTATCATGATTATTTTGATTGAAGTGTTGACGTTTGGAAGTTATTATTATTGCTCGCTAGTTAATTACACCATTGATATGAGTATACCATGAGACCTAAATGCCATTTCTTATGTGGTTAGCTTATGATCTTGCTGAAAATCTGAATATGAGTTAGACATAATTACAACAACAAGATCAAACAGAGTTTGTAGAAGTTTTTATTTTGTCTCTTTCAGTTTGTCAACTGAATTGCTTGAGGACAAGCAGGGCTTTAAGCTGGGGGGAGTTGATACGTCTCCAACGTATCTACTTTTCCAAACTCTTTTGCCCTTGTTTTGGACTCTAATTTGCATGATTTGAATGAAACTAACCCGGACTGACGCTGTTTTCAACAGAACTGCCATGGTGTTGTTTTTTTGCAGAAATAAAAGTTCTCGGAATGACCTGGAAACTCACGAGGATTTTTTATGGAATATATAAAAAATATCAGAGAAAGAATCAACTGAAGATACGCTGCTAGTGGGCCACAAGCCCTGCAGGAACCCCCCTAGGGCGCGCCTACCAGGCTCGTGGGGCCTACGTGGCTCCTCCGTATTCATCTCCAACTCCATATAACCTCTCTCGCCCAGAAAAAAATAGGAGAGAAGAGTTCATCACGTTTCATGATACGGAGCCGCCGCCACCACCTGTTCTTCCTCAGGAGGGCAGATCTGGAGCCCGTTCTAGGCTCCGGAGAGGGGAAATCGACGCCGTCGTCATCATCAACCATCCTCCATCGCCAATTCCATGATGCTCTCCATCACTCGTGAGTAATATTATCGTAGGCTTGCTGGACGGTGATGGGTTGGATGAGATCTATCATGTAATCGAGTTAGTTTTGATGGGGTTTGATCCCTAGTATCCACTATGTTCTAAGATTGATGTTGCTACTACTTTGCTATGCTTAATGCTTGTCACTAGGGCCCGAGTGCCATGATTTCAGATCTGAACCTATTATGTTTTCATCAATATATGTGTGTTCTTGATCCTATCTTGCAAGTTGTAGTCACCTACTATGTGTTATGACCCGACAACCCCGGAGTGACAATAGCCGGAACCACTCCCGGAGATGACCATAGTATGAGGATCCCATGTATTCACCATGTGCTAATGCTTTGTTCCGGTTCTCTATTAAAAGGAGACCTTAATGTCCCTTAGTTTACATTAGCACCCTGCTTCCACGGGAGAGTAGGACAAAAGATGTTATGCAAGTTCTTTTCCCTAAGCACGTATGACTAAATACGGAATACATGCCTACATTACATTGACGAACTTGAGCTAGTTACATATCACCCTATGTTATAACTGTTACATGATGAATGCCATCCGACACAATTATCCATCACCGATCAAATGCCTACAAACTTTTCCTCTACTGGTCCTTGCTAAGTTACTTTACCGCTACTGTTGTCACACTTGCTATACAAATTACTACTTCTACTGTTACGGCCGCTACCGTTACTATCATTATAATTTGCTACTAAAACTTTGCTGCAGATACTAAGTCTTTCAGGTGTGGTTGAATTGACAACTCAACTGCTAATACTCGAGAGTATTCTTTGGCTCCCCTTGTGTCGAATCAATAAATTTGGGTTAAATACTCTACCCTCGAAAACTATTGCGATCCCCTATACTTGTGGGTTATCAGGGTGCACGGGTCTTCATTGCTGGATCTGCTGGCGGTTGCGTTTCCCCACGCCGCGCATCAGATGCGCGGAGTGGGAGGTTGTGCACGAAGTGGCCTAGGCGCCCGCGAGTGTGGGGAACCGTTGGTAGAGCAGGCAAAGGGTCGGCTCGTGTCCCCATAAGAAGGGGGAAACACGAGCTCTCCTAGCCCACTGTTCCCGGTCCTTTTCTAATCTCAAACGTCGCCGCCGTCGCCACCCTTTGCTAGAGCTTCCCCACGCCTCCATTTCCTCCCTGCGGTTCTGCTTCAGGTGACAGCGTCCATCCTCCACCGTCGTTATGCCGCCGAAGGCCTCTAGGGGAAAGACTGCTGCCTCGGAGAAGGAGTTGGCAACACTGCGGAAGAAGTACGCCTACTTCCCCAAGGGTCTGGATATGTCCACTCTGAAGAGCCGTTACTAGATCATGTGGGCTGCCGAGACGAAGGTGCTCCCCGTGACGGGAAGTGGGGGGCCGGACCAGTTCCCCTTCTTCGTCGACTATTTCTTCTATGGGCTTTGCCCGCCATTCTCAGAGTTCTTCCTCGACCTCATGCACACCTATGGCTTCCTCCTCCTCGATTTTACGCTGAACACAGTGACGTGCATGTCCATCTTCACGCACCTCTGCGAGAACTTCGCCGGGATCACCCGGATACAGCTCTCTTCTGCCACTACTTCACTCCTCGCATCGAGGGCAGGGAGGCCCTTTCGGGCTCCATCGCCTGGGTCCCATGGACTGGGCGCAAGGAGGCATACCTGGGAGGCACCCTTCGCGAGAAGTGGGATGAGTGGCAGAGGAAATGGGGCTGGATTCGTCAGGAGGGATATCGGCCCTACTGCGAGCCCAGGACCTCCAGAATTGGGTCCCGGGGAGAGGGCTGGAGCGATTTGTCCACTATTGACGATAAGCTGACCATCGCTACCACCAGGATCCTACGACTGAGGGCCGCGTGGTTGACGATGAATATGGTAGCCGCCTGTTTCATCCGCAGGCGCAACACCCCGCTCAAGTACACGGGAGGGAGGCCGACCTCGACCTTTGTAAACGCAGCAAATGTCATGCGGCTGCGACCAGTGGTGGACAACAATCTCACGGCCATGGAGCTTGGGTACTTCTGTCAGAAGTTGTTTAGCTTCGAGCTGAAGATCTGGCTACCGCGAGGGGTCTTCCCTCTCTGAAACAACTTAGCCCTGAGCAGCCTTACAGCGATGATGCCGGATTGTGATGCCCACGGCATGGTCGCGGCCTGGCTGGAGCCCGCGTGGAGGTGGTCTCGTCTTTCTTCAACGGATTGTCAGAGGTCTCCATCCAGGAGGAAAACGGCCTTGTCCGTGAGACCACCACCGGGGAAGAAGGGCACATCGCCCTCCGGGTGGAGGAACATACCCTCGTCCTCGGGGCTAGGGATGCGGGCCTCCACGGCGGGGAGGTGACTGGTGGAGAGGCACTGCCGCAAGCGGAGCTCGCCGAGGGTGGCGGCGGCTCGGCTGTTGGGGGTCGCCTAGAGGAATGGGCGCCTACTGCCGGGGCTCAGGAGGAGAAGGAGCAGACAGAGGAGTGCTTGGCTTGCTGGAAGCCCAAGCGAGTGCTCCGTCGCGTCGGTTCCAACATCCCGGTTCGCCAAGGCCCGCCTGCTGCACCTGCCAAACGTCCGAGGGTGGTGCCCCCTTCGATGAGTGTCGGGGCGGAGGTGGATTATGATATCTCGATCTTGAGCTCGGAGGAGGAGGAGGATGGGTAAGAGTTTGATCCTCCGTCTCCCCCTCACTCTTGCTTGCTTGGTGTTTTTTGCTTACTTGGTGCTGTCCTCTATCCGCAGGGACACCCAGACACTGGCCGAAAGGTTGGCGAAGAGGGCCAGGGCGTCAGCCGCCGACGAGCCGTCGGCGAGAGCGGACACATCGGCTGGCGGGGTGCCTTAGGCAAGCCCCAAGCGCACGGTCGAGGGCGATCCCTTGGTGGATGTTGATGCGCCGACCGGTGAGGGTCCCCCGACTGGCGCCACGGGGCCAACCAACGACAATCCCTTGGTGGACGCTCCAGAAGCTCTGCCGGCGCTTCCGGCCACTCTCGTGTCCAGCCCTCGGCAAAGCCCCCAGCGTGCATCGCCTGAGCCTGTGGTGCTTAAGGTCAAGCCCCCGGCAACGGACGTCGCCGGGGAGGGGACAACTACCATCCCCCAGTAGGAGGACGGTGAGCATCTGTCCAGAAGCATCCGCAAGTTGGGTCTTGAACTTTCTTCTTGATCAATTCGTCTCATTTGGATCATTCCTTTTCTCCCCCTGTCCCATAGATCCTTCTCCCGTGGAGGAGATGGACGTCGACGCCGTGGTTACGGAGGTCTCCTGCGAAGCGGCGGATGAAGCCTCCGGTGCCATGGCGCGCGAGGCCGCCCACGAGGAGCGCTAGTCGGAGAAGGATGTGCTGGAGCCTACAGAGGGGCCCGTTGAGGGTCCGAAGGCACATCCCGATGACTCTCTGCTTGCCGAGGGCGGGGAGACTGCCAGGGGTGAGGAATCCCAACCCGTCGGAGGAGACACAGATAGCGGTCAGCCTCCCAGGTCCGGGGGTACCCCGGGCAGCCCGTACCTTTGCGCCGACGAGGCGATGTTCGTCGTCCCGTAGGGGCGGAGCGATCAAGGATGTTGGTGGAGGGGGAGAGCATTGATGCAGAGGTTTTTGCCAACGTTGGTCCAAACGCCTCGGTGGGGCTGGAAACCGGCGACGGAAAGCACAGCAAGGAGCGGCTCTTCCTTTCCATGAGAGACCACGTCGGCCAGTTCCAAGCCTTGTACCGCGCCAGGAGGGAGAAACTGAACTCCTAGGAGGCGGTCATCAAGGCGGCAGAGGAGGCGTTTGAGAAGCGTTTCGAAGAAACGCGGGGTCACTTCGACGAGGCCTACAAGGTGCTGCACAACGAGCGCGAGAAGCTGAAGGCCGAGGACCAAGCGCTCAACCTTCGGTCGGATGACGTCCAGAAGGAGGAGGAAGAGTCTCGGCCTCGAACCTCAAACGAGGAAGCCCGCCTCACCAACATCCAGATCCGCCTGGAAGACCATGAGAAGGAGCTTGCCGCTCGCGAGCATGCGCTCAGTGAGTGGCTCCGTGCCAGGGACAAGGAGGTCAAGGGACTAGTGGCACAACGCACTCAGGAGCTGGCAGACTGGTTTAAGAGCGACCTCGACGTCCAGGAGTCGGAATACGCCGCAAGCTCCAAGAGGTCACCGACCGGGCGTCTACTGCCTTAGTCGCCAAGGATGGGCTCACCGGGATGGTGAAAGAGCTCTAGGAAGAGCTTGATGGCTTCTGAGACAAGGTATCGGTGCTTTCCTCTGCGAGGGACAAGGCCCTCGCCAACTCGAAGGATGCAGAGGTTGTCGCGGCTGATGCTACATCTTGAGCTTGCGTTGGTTTTTTCCCTTAAAGAGGAAAGGGTGATGCAACACAGTAGTAGTAAGTATTTCCCTCAGTTTTGAGAACCAAGGTATTAATCCAGTAGGAGTATCAAGATGAAGCACCGATGTACCTACGCAAAAACAGTACACTTGCACCCAACACTACAAAGGGGTTGTCAATCCCTTCACGATTGATTGCAAGGTGAGATCTGAAGGCGGAAAGTGCAACAAAGTAAAAGTGTAGGGCTGAAAATATGATGTGAAGTAGACCCGGGGGCCATAGTGTTCGATAGAGGCTTCTCTCAAGATAGCAAATATTACGGTGGGTGAACGAATTACTGTCGAGCAATTGATAGAACCATGCAAAGTCATGACGATATCTAAGGCAATGATTATACATATAGGCATCACGTCCGAGACAAGTAGACCGATACTTTCTGCATCTACTACTATTACTCCACACATCAACCGCTATCTAGCATGCATCTAGCGTATTGAGTTCATGACAAACAGAGTAACACCTTAAGCAAGATGACATGATGTAGACGGATAAATTCATGCAATAGATATAAACCCCATCTTTTTACCCTTGATGGCAACAACATGATGCGTGCCTCGCTACCCCTTCTGTCACTAGGTGAGGTCACCGCACGGTATGAACCCAAAACCAAGCACTTCTCCCATTGCAAGAATCATAGATCAAGTTGGCCAAACAAAACCCACAACTCGAAGAGAATTACAAGGATATGAAATCATGCATATAAGAGATCAGAAGAAACTCAAATAAGATTCATAGATAATCTGATCATAAATCCACAATTCATTGGATCTCAACAAACAGATCGCAAAAGAAGATTACATCGAATAGATCTCCATGAAGATCATGGAGAACTTTGTATTGAAGATCTAAGAGAGAGAAGAAGCCATCTAGCTACTAGCTATGGACCCGAAGGTCTATGGTGAACTACTTACGCATCATCGGAGAGGCAATGGTGTTCATGAAGAAGCCCTCTGTATCTGAACCCCCCCTCCGGCAGGGCACCAGAACATGCCCCAGATAGGATCTTGCGAAGACAGAAGCTTGCGGCGGCGAAAAAGTATTTTCGTGGATCTCTCCCGTGGTTTTGGATTTTTCGGGGATTTATAAGCGGAAGAAGTAGGGCAGACGAGCAACAGGGGGGCCAAAAGTCTGCTAGGCATGGGCCCCCTAGCCGCGCCTAGGGGGCTTGTGGCCTCCCCTGGTGGCCTCTGCCTTTGTTCTCACGCTCCCTGCGTATCTTCTGTTCCGAAAAAAAAAAATCTTTTCAGAGGTTTCATTCCGTTTGGACTCCGTTTAATATTCTCATTTGAAAAGGGTCAAAAATACGGGAAAAACAGGAACTGGCACTTGGCACTGAGTTAATAAGTTAGTCCCAAAAAAAGATATAAAAGGCATACAAAACATCCAAAGTTTGACAAGATAATAGCATGGAACCAGCAAAAATTATAGATACATTGGAGACGTATCAAGCATCCCCAAGCTTAACTCCTGCTTGTCCTCGAGTAGGAAGTGATAAAGACTGAATTTTTGATGTGGAATGCTACCTAGCATTTTTGTCCTTTGTAACTTCTTTCATGTGACATGAATGTTCAGATCCATAAGATTCAAAACAATAGTTTGCTATTGACATGAAAACAATAATACTTCAAGCAAACTAGCAAGGTAATCATGAACTTTCGAAATAACAAGGCCAAAGAAAATTATCCCTACAAAATCATATAGTTTGTCTATGCTCCATCATCCCCACACAACTAATTTAAATCATGCACAACCCCGGTATTGGCCAAGTAATTGTTTTCGCACTCTTACTTTCTCAAACCTTTTTCAACTCTCATGCAATACATGAGCGTGAGCCATGGATATAACACTATAGGTGGAATAGAGTGTGGTGGAGGTTGTGAGACAAAAAGGAGGAGATCGTCACATCGACTCGGTGTATCAAAGGGCTATGTAGATGCCCATTAATAGATATCAATGTGAAAGAGTAGGGATTACCATGCAATGGATGCACTTAGAGCTATAAGTATGTGAAAGCTCAAAAGGAGAA
Organism: Hordeum vulgare subsp. vulgare; assembly: GCF_904849725.1. Classification (NCBI taxonomy): domain Eukaryota; kingdom Viridiplantae; phylum Streptophyta; class Magnoliopsida; order Poales; family Poaceae; genus Hordeum; species Hordeum vulgare. The sequence continues at coordinate 251,201,582 of NC_058520.1, read as the reverse complement.
CTAGTGGGTGTGCATCCAACTTGCTTGCTCACGAAGACCTAGGGCAATTTTGAGGAAGCCATCATTGGAATATACAGGCCAAGTTATATAATGAAGATTCCAACTAGCATATGGTCGTGACGAAACAAGAGACTCTCAATCATGAAGAACATGGTGCTATTATGAAGCACAAGTGTGGAAAAGATAGTAGCATTGTCCCTTAGCTCTTTTTCTTTTTTTTTGTTTGGGCTCTTTGGCCTCTTTCCATATCTCTCTTTTTTTGTGGGCAACTTTGGCCTCTTTTTTTTATTTCCTCACATGGGACAATGCTCTAATAATGATGATCATCACACTTTAATTAACTCACAGCTCAATGCTTAGAACGATGAGGACTCTATAGGAAATGCCCCCGACAGTGTACCGGGATGTGCAAGATCTAGCTTGGCGTATGACGTTGAAACTTCTCGCTAGCTATCTTACGATCATGCAACGAAAATATGAAAGTGACGACACATGTCATGAGACGGAATGGTGGGAGTTGCATGGAAATATATCTCGGAATGAAAATGCCATAGTAGGTAGGTATGGTGTCTGTTTTGAGGAAGGCATATGGTGGGTCTGTGCACCAGCGGAAGTTGCGCGGCACTAGAGAGGCTAGCAATGGTGAAAGGTGAAAGTGCATCTATACCATGGACTCACATTAGTCATGAAGAACTCACATACTTATTGCGAAAGTTTTTATTGGTAATCCAAACAAAGTGGTAAACGCATACTTCTAGGGGAAGGGTTGGTAGGTGTTAACCATCGCGTGATCCCGACCGCAACACAAAGGATGACAATCAAAAATCAATTATGCTCCGACTTCCTAACATAACGGTTCACCATACGTGCATGTTACGGGAATCACTAACTTCAACACAAGTATTTCTAGATTCACAACACCCTACTAACATAACCCTTAATATTACCAAATCCATGTCTCAAAACTATTTGAGAGGAATCAAACTTCTCTTTCTAATCAATGCACATGAAGATGGAAGTTTTATTGTATCCGCTTTAGGTCAGCTGACGGCAAAGAGGGTCTTTGCCATCAGCCAGCAGACGGCAAAGCCCTGGCTGATGGCAAATTACTGTTTTCCAGTAGTGTTGGGTGCCTATCACCTTTGGGACTACTTTCATAGCACAAGCCAACTACCAAGTTACTAAGAGAGATCACTCTCAAAAAGATATAAGTGAAGATCTAGAGTTCTTATTTCTCCAAAATATGACACTGTCGTGCTCTAAAAGATCTAAGTGAAGCACTTAGAGCAAAGTTATCTAGGTCAAAAGATATAAGTGAAGCACATTTGAGCTAAATTGCCAAACTCAAAAGATATAAGCGAAGCTCAAAGAGTATTCTAGCAAATTCACGATGAGTGCATGTCTCTATCAAAAGGTGTGCAGCAATGATGATTGTGACACAACAAAAAGAAAATACTCCTACGATACAAGATGGTCCAAACAAAACACATATCATGTGGTGAATAAAAATATAGCTCAAAGTAATGTCACCGATTGATTGAAGACGAAAGAGGGGATGCCTTCCCGGGGCATCCCCAAGCTTAGGCTTTTTGGTGTCCTTGAATTTGGCTTGGGATGCCTCGGGCATCCCCAAGCTTGAGCTCTTTCCACTCTTTATCCATTTGTCCATGAGAACATCACCCAAAACATGAAAACTTCACAACACAAAACTTAAACAAAAACTCATGATATCATTAGCACAAGAAAACAAACTACCACCTCTTTAGGTACTGTAGAAAACTTGATTTATATTTATATTGGTGTTATATTACTGTATTCTCACTTTTCCATGGCTAATACCCCCGATACTATCCATAGTTTCATCAAAATAAGCAACCAACACAACAAAAAGAGAATCTGTCAAAAACAGACCAGTCTGTAGAAATCTGTATACTTCATATACTTCTGGTATCTCAAAAATTCTGAAGCATTACGACAGTTTGGGAAATTGGCATATCAAGCAGCAAAAAGAATCAACTCAAAAGCTCTTTCTGGATAAAAATGAAAAATAATTTCGTGAGCGAAACGTTTATGTCTCTTTCCAGGAGGATCAAACTACCATCACCGAACTAGTCATAAAGGTTTTACTTGGCTCAAACACAAAAAGAAACACAAAAGACACAATCATAACAGAATTATGATGGTGTGGACGCAACAAAACAGAAAGAAAAAAGCAAAGATAAATTCATTGTGTTGCGTCCCAACAAGCGCTATTGTTTAACGCCCTTAGCTAGGCATAAGGTGATAGAATCACGTATCGTCGTCTTTGGTGCTCAAACCATAAGTAGGGTAAACACTCATCATCTTAAGGTCTTCATCTCTCTTACTAGATGGTTCACCACTATTTTTAGGAACAAAAACAGACTTGGTGGCCTAATTATGGGCAAAAATTGGAGTGTTCTGCACAACGGCAAAAGCGGAACCCAAGTTGGTTATAACATCCTCTAGTTTGCCAATCCTAGCGGAATCATGACCTAGTTTTTCGTTAACTGTGGGTTCCCTTTCCTTTAGATTTTTCAAAGTCATTCCCATCTTGGATCCATTCCGAGTGATTTGATTGTGGATCTTTTTATCCAAATTCTCAATGAGTTCAGTTGTAGCAACTTTATTTTCAATGATATCCAGCCTACGCATCACATGTTCCAAAGTTAAGGTGGTTCCATTAACCATCAGTGGGGGGTGAGGCTACAAAATTTATCAAAGCACTGTAAGAATCAACGGTATGGCTACCCAAGAAGTCTCCGCCTACGATGGTGTGAAGAACATACCTATTCCAAGGGGAAATACCCACATAAAAGCTACGAAGCAGGACGGTAGTGGATTACTTACGAGTAGATCTATTCTGAGCATTGAAAATCCTATACCAAGCATCCTTTAAATTTTCTTCCTCATTTTGTTTTAAATTGAGAACTTCGCTCTCGGGAGTATCGTTCGAAGCGGTGGGTCTAGCCATGAGGACAGGTAGACTGTCCCACTCAAGCAGGCAGAAAGCAAGCGAAAGAAAAGGACGAACGAAAAAGGCAGATATTTTTGTAAATTTTTGTTTTTCAGAAGTGGGGGAGAGGAAAACGAGAGGCAAAAAAGTAAATGCAAGAGATGAGTTTGCGACACTTACTTGCATAAGCTTCACTTGATGCTCCTCGGCAACGACGCCAGAAATTCTTCTTGCTACCTCTTGAGCTTGCGTTGGTTTTTTCCCTTGAAGAGGAAAGGGTGATGCAGCACAGTAGCAGTAAGTATTTCCCTCAGTTTTGAGAACCAAGGTATCAATTCAGTAGGAGTATCAAGATGAAGCACCGATGTACCTGCGCAAAAATAGCAAACTTGCACCCAACGCTACAAAGGGGCTATCAATCCATTCACGATTGATTGCAAGGTGAGATCTGAAGGCGGAAAGTGCAACAAAGTAAAAGTGTAGGGCTGAAAATATGATGTGAAGTAGACCCAGGGGCCATAGTCTTCACCAGAGGCTTCTCTCAAGATAGCAAATATTATTGTGGGTGAACGAATTACTGTCGAGCAATTGATAGAACCACGCAAAGTCATGACGATATCTAAGGCAATGATCATACATATAGGCATCACGTCCGAGACAAGTAGACCGATAGTTTCTGCATCTACAACTATTACTCCACACATCAACCGCTATCCAGCATGCATCTAGCATATTGAGTTCATGACAAATAGAGTAACACCTTAAGCAAGATGACATGATGTAGAGGGATAAATTCATGCAATAGATATAAACCCCATCTTTTTACCCTTGATGGCTACAACACGATGCGTGCCTCGCTACCCCTTCTGTCACTGGGTGAGGTCACCGCACGGTATGAACCCAGAACCAAGCACTTCTCCCATTGCAAGAATCATAGATCAAGTTGGCCAAACAAAACCCACAACTCGAAGAGAATTACAAGGATATGAAATCATGCATATAAGAGATCAGAAGAAACTCAAATAAGATTCATAGATAATCTGATCATAAATCCACAATTCATCGGATCTCGACAAACACATCGCAAGAGAAGATTACATCGGATAGATCTCCATGAATATCATGGAAAACTTTGTATTGAAGATCCAAGAGAGAGAAGAAGCCATCTAGCTACTAGCTATGGACCCGAAGGTCTACGGTGAACTACTCACGCATCATCGGAGAGGCAATGGTGTTGATGAAGAAGCCCTCCGTATCCGAATCCCCCCTTCGGCAGGGCACCAGAACGTGCCCCAGATGGGATCTTGCGAAGACAAAAGCTTGCGGCGGCGGAAAAGTATTTTCGTGGATCTCTCCCGTGGTTTTGGATTTTTCGGGGATTTATAGGTGGAGGAAGTTGGGCAGACGAGCCATAGGGGCCCCACAAGCCTACAAGGTGCGGGCCCCCTGGCCACGCTTAGGTGGCTTGTGGCCTCCCCTGGTGTCCTCTGCCTTGGTTCTCACGCTCCCTGCGTATCTTCTGTTCCGGAAAAAATCTTTTCAGAGGTTTTATTTCGTTTGGACTCTGTTTAATATTTTCCTCTGAAAAGGGTAAAAACACAGAAAAAACAGGAACTGGCACTTGGCACTGAGTTAATAAGTTAGTCCCAAAAAAAGATATAAGAGGCATACAAAACATCCAAAGTTTGACAGGATAATAGCATGGAACCAACAAAAATTATAGATATGTTGGAGACGTATCACTGACAAGGTCGCCCAGCTTCGCAGCGCCATTGCCTCCCTGGACGGCCTGCCGGCCAAATTGACTTCCGTGGAGGAGGCACTCAAGGAGGGAATGTCCCGGGAGGAGGATTTGACTTGGAGGCTCCAGGTCGCGGCGGAACATCTCGACACCGCCTCCGTCGACCACAACAAGCACGTGAAGGTCATCAAGTTGTGGACGGAGCGCCTTGTTCACGCCGTGTACACCATCGCCGATCAGCTGGACACCATGGATCTCGAAGGCCCCGGCCATGCTCCTTCTCTGGGGGCTCCTTCGAGCGTCAATTTGGCCTTGTTCTTAGAGAGTCTGACCGATGCCCTGAAGCGTCTCCAGACCAACGAGGCGACGCGGCTGGCGAGCGAGGCCCGACGGTTGTGCTGGGACATCCTCCTCAAAGTGCTCACCAAGCTGGCATACAGGAACCTCCGTTTGAACCTCTCCATGGTACGCCTGCCGAAGGACATGGACCCCAAGCCCTTTGAGGAGAAGGTCATGCCTATCGTTGACAGGATAGACAATGTTAAGAGAGTGCAAGGTCCGCGGCAGGACTAGCCCCCGTGCCCCTTGTTATTGTAATCTATGCTTTAAACATTGTTATTTGTAGTATACTCAGTGCTTCCTTTGAGAGAGCAATGTTTCTCTTCCTCTATCGCCCCCTTCTCTCTTTCCTACGATACTTTGCTCGGGGCCGTCACTACCGGCGGGACGTCCAACTCATTTTCGGGTTTGGTCGTGGGCCACCAAGCACGCTTTTTACAAAAGAGGTGTGTCGGACAAGCCACATCTGTCGTTGAGCGCGCTTCGAGGCGACCTTTGGGAGGCTCTTGACAGTGATCCCGAGTGCACAGGTTTTTCCATGTTAGAGAGTCGAGGGTGTTTAGGGAGGAGAGTGATGTACTTACCCAATGACTTACTCGAAGTGTTTGCAACTTATCTACCGATTGCGTTTACTTCTTTCCTCCTCGAGTGGATTATCTTGGCGCTCGCTGCTGCAGTGGGTGTCCCCACTATCTTCCCCCCGACAAACCTGTGCGCGGGGTTATTCCTATTTTTCGTGGGAAAGAAGAAAAAGGGCAATTATCTGCCGGGGCTATGGTCCCCTTGTTAGTTTGTGCGTTTCACAAAATCATAGATGCATGCATGTTTTCTATCATGAGAATCTATATGATAATGCGGAACGCTATGCTTTATTTGACTGCGCTCAGGGTCTTGGCCTGGCTTTGTACAAACGATTACATGCAACTTCGGCAAGACTTGTACAAAAGGTGGTCGCCGGTCAGCCAGGCAACCTCTCCCCACGGGTAGAAGTTTCGAAGATGCTCTATGTTCCAGGAGTTGCTCACCGATAAGCCATCTTCGGTCTCCAGGCGGACAGTGCCAGGCCTGGTGACCCGCACTACCCGATATGGGCCTGCCCACTTCGGCGTCAACTTGTTGGTATTCTTGGCCGACTGAACCTGCCGAAGAACAAGGCCGCCTTCCTCAAAACTCCTGGCTCGTACATTGTGGCTATGATAGCGGCGCAAGGCTTGCTGGTAGCGAGAGGCTCGCACAACCACCTAAATACGGGTCACCTCACGGAGCACTGCGTCGTGTGGGCAGAATTGCACTTGCTCAAGCTCATCATAAGCGAGCACCCGAGGTGATCCATAGATGAGTTCCGTGGGAAGAACTGCTTCTGCCCCGTAGATCAGGGAGAAGGGTGTGTGGCGGGTGGCTCGATTTGGTCTCGTTCTAATCGACCAAAGAACTGTTGGCAATTCATCAATCCAGTGCCTTCCATGCTTGCGCAGCTTGTCAAAAGTCCTGGTCTTGAGCCCGTGAAGTACCTCGACATTTGCTCTTTCGGCTTAACCGTTGCTCCTAGGGTGAGCAACAGAAGCGAAGGATATTTTGCTCCCGATGTCCTGGGCGTATTGCATGAATATGCGACTCGTGAACTGGGTGCCATTGTCAGTGATGTACCTGTTCGGGATGGCAGAGCGACAGACTGTCCCCTTGAAGAACTTGACAGACAATTGTGTTGTTACCTTTCTCGCTGGCTCCACTTCTAGCCACTTTGTGAACTTGTCGATTGCGACATATAAGTACTCAAAGCCCCCGGTGGCGCGGGGGAAGGGTCCGAGAATATCGAGCCCCCAGACCGAGAATGGCCATGAGAGAGGGGTTGTTTGGAGAGGTTGTAGTGGCTGATGAAGTTTTCTTGAGTGGAACTGGCACGCTTCACACTTGGTTACTATTGCAGTTGCATCCTGGAGGGCTGTGGGCCAGAAGAAACCTTGCTGGAATGCCGTGCCGGTGAGGGCCCTCGACCCTATGTGGGATCCACATATTCCTCCGTGTATCTCGGCCATCAGCTCCAGTCCCTCCTCCTGGGGAATGCATTTCAGCTTCACGCCATTCAGTCGCCTTCTGTAGAGGGCATCATCCATGAATTGGTACATGCTTGACTGGCGGGCCACTTTTTCTGCTTCTTCTGGTTCCTCGAGAAATTCCCCAGTTTGGAGGTATCAGACTATCTGCTACGCCCATGCCGGAGCGTGGGGCTCGACGACAAGGACTAATGGCATCTCTTCTGCCGGGGTGGGACCCCCCGGTAGGCTTTGCTTTTGGTCCGACAACGGCAAGGTTCTTGTCGGGGCTCCTCGGCAGGTCTGTCGGGAAGTGCTTGCCGGAGTTAAGCTTCTTCCTTTTGTCCTGCTTGGTTGATGGTGCCACGGAGCGTTGAGTCAGTCGTAGCACGAAAGTCCCTGGTTCCACATGAAGTTTAAGTGTTGCGCGCTTTGACAAGTCATCTGCGTTGGTGTTTTGGGCATGGGGTACGTGCTCCATCTATAGACTGTCAAAGTGTTGCTCCAACTTTCTCACCTCCTCTAAGTAGGCTTACATCAACGGGCTTTGATAGTCTTTGTTGCCTTGCCGGATGACTAGCTGGGAGTCTCCTCTGATGATGAGCTTCCGAATTCCAAGATCTGTCATGATCCTGAGCCCGGCAAGCAGCCCTTCATATTCTGCGGTGTTGTTGGTTGACTTCTCCCGGGGGAAATACATATGGATCACATACTTGAGATGCTCTCCGGTAGGTGCGACAAGCAGCACGCCGGCTCCGGCGCCCTGGAGGGAGAACGCTCCATCGAACTACATGACCCATTCCTGGTCTGATTCTCTGCTCGGGAGGGTTGATTCTGGTATTTCTTCATCTGGCATTGGGGTCCATTCCACAATGAACTCCGCCAAGCCCTTCTCTATATGGTTGAGGTGCTCTTGAACTTGAGGCCGAAGTTGGACAACTCCAACGCCCACTCCACTATCCTGCTGGTTGCGTCGGGGTTTCGCAGAACCCTTTGCAGCGGGAAGCGAGTGACGGCTGTGATCTCATGTGTTGGAAGTAGTGGTGCAACTTTCTTGAGGCCATGAGGAGGCCAAAAAGCAACTTCTGTACCCCAAAATATCTCGTCCTGGCTCCTTGTAGGAGGGAGCTGACGAAATAGACTGGGCGTTGCACCAACTTCTTCTTTTGCTCAGGATCTCCGGTTGGCGAGGACTTCCCTTGGTTGCCCCCTGATTCCGTAGGGGGCCCTTGTTCGCTGTTGTGCGCATCCTCATTCAGTGGTGTCGCCTTTGTCGGGGCTTCATCGCCTTCCTCCCTCTGCGCCACCAAGGCAACACTGACCACCTGGTTGGTTGCCGTCAACTACAAGAGCAGCGGCCCTTGGGGTCTAGGGGCCACCAGAACAGGTGCGGAGGAGAGGTATTTCTTCAAATCTTGTAGAGCCACTTCCGTCTCAGGGGTCCACTTCATCGGCCCCGTCTTCTTCAGGATTTTGAAGAAGGGTACGGCATGCTCAGCGGACTTGGAGATGAATCGGCTCAGGGCAGCTACGCACCTGGCTAGGCGTCGCACATGCTTGACACGCTTCGGTGCCTCAATCTGTTCAATTGCCTTGATCTTGTCAGGATTGGCTTCGATCCCTCGCTGGGACACGAAGAACCCGAGAGGCTTGCCAGACGAGACACCGAAAACGCATTTCTCGGGGTTGAGCTTGAGGTTGATTTTGCGCAGATTTGCAAACATTTCTTTGAGGTCTTGCACATGGGTCGATCTGTTGTTGGTTTTGATCACTATGTCATCCATATAGGCTTCTAGATTTCTATGGAGTTGGGGTTTAAAACCGATTTGGATCACCCTTGCGAAAGTTGGGCCAGCGTTCTTCAACCCAAAAGGCATCCGCGCAAAGCAGTACGTGCGACACGGGATGATGAACGTGGTCTTTTCTTCATCTTCCTCGGCCATGTAGATCTGGTGATAACCGGAGTAGGCATCAAGGAAGGACAGCAGGTCACATCCGGCAATGGAGTCGACAATCTGGTCGATGCGTGGTAAGGGAAAGGGATCTTTGGGACATGACTTATTGAAATTAGTGAAGCCAATACAGAGCCGCCATTTCCCGCTCGCCTTGCGCACAACGACCGGATTGGCAAGCCATGTGGGATGGATGACCCCTCTGACTAGGCCGGCTGCTTCTAGCTTCTTGATCTCCTCGGCAATAAACTCTTGCTGCTCCAGGGCCTGTTTCCTCAACTTCTGCTTGACCGGCCGCGCGTGTGGACAGACAGCAAGGTGGTTCTCAGTCACCTCCCTGGGAATGCCGGGAATATATGGTAGTTGCCACGCAAACACATCAAGATTTTCCAAAGGAAGGCGATGAGCGCGCTTTCCTATTTGTTGTCAAGGGTGGAACTGATGGTGAAAGTTCCACCCAAACTGTGTTCCTTAGCTGGCACCTTCTTGGTCTCAAGTGGAGCGGCCCTGGACGTTTTGATTCGTGTGGTTGAGATTTCAGGCACGTCCTTGCCGGCAGCAAAGCACTCTAACAAGGTGCGCTTGCCGGGGTCGACGCGGGAAGTCATCTCGCCGGCCTTCTTTTCTCCTGGGATCTTCACGGCGGTGGAAGGGGCCGTGGCGACGGGCGCCGCCACGGCCTCCCGGTAGAGGCGGTCCGTGCATCGGAGCGCGTCCTTCTTCTCGGCGCGGACGACGATGATGCCGACCCGGCCAGGCATCTTCAGGGTACCGTAGGCGTAGTGCAGGGTGCCCCAGGATCCAACTGTACGCGAATGGGTTATCGGCGATGTCGAAGACGACATTTTCCGTCCTGTAGTTCTGGTCGCTGCCGAAAGTTACCGGCAACGTGATCTTTCCCTTAGGCTGGATCTTCCCGGGGTTGATCCCTTGGAACGCGCGTGTGTCCTTGAGGTCTTCTTCGGGGATATGCAACTTTTGGATCACACTGGGAGAAATGAGATTCAGGCCAGCCCCTCCGTCCACCAACATTTTCGTCACTCTAAGGTTGCGGATCGCGGTGATACCAACAACGGCAAGCACCCAACCGCAGTTACATGGTCTGGGTGGTCCTCAGAGTCAAAAATGATCGGTGTCTGCGACCATCTCACGGGCTTGTTGGCGCCAATGAAGGGCTCTGCCGCAATCACTTCACACGCGCACTTCTTGAGCTGGCTGTCACAGCCCAGACCTAGAATTGTTTGTCATTGCATCTCATGCATGCATTCCTATTTTTTTTCTTTTGGAAATGAAATGAGGAGTGATCAAGCCTCATCATTTAAATTTTTGTCAAACAAGCAACATAAATATTGCTTCAAATTGATTCAAGGAAATGTCCGTGATTTTCCAATAAAATATTGGACTGAAATAAAAATGTCAACCAATATTTTCGATCACAGAAACTTTTTATACTGGATTTTTGAATTAATCAAACAACTATTTCAAATGGAATTATATTTTCTATGTATAAAATATAGCTTTATAAATACTAAAACTATTATGTGGTATTGGACATTTATATTTATGCCACATAAAAATATTATAAGGATTTTGCAAAATGATTTGGATTTATTTTCAAATCAACACAAAGGTTAGCAAATAGAAAACAGAAAAGAATAAAGAGAAGAAAATAGAAAGGCTTACCTGTCGCCTGGCCCAGCCCACCAGGGGCTCAAGCGTCTTCTTCCTCCTGCCAGAAGGCAGAGGAGAAGCTCGCCACGGCGCATGGCCACGGGCTCCACGCCACCTGCCTGCCTGGCTCCCCACCGCCCTCGTGAGTGGGATAGGTTCGGGAGAGCCGTCCCGATCTCCTCCCCTCCTCTCCATTTCTCTCCCTCTCCTCTGCCCTGCTCTCTCTTTTCTTCTGCCGCCATTGGTGAGCTCGGGCTCGAGCTCATCACCGTGCCCTCCGGCCCCTGCTAGTCCTATCCGAGCATCCCAATCCCTCCGCCATGACGTGCTGCACCTCCCCATCGAGAGAATCGAGCCGGAGCCGCCCCTGGCGCTGCCATCGTCGTCGTCTTCATCTCCGGTCACCGAGATCCGCCGCCGTCGATCTGCTGCCACCGGGCTTCTCCGACCTCCTCGATGCCAAAAATGGAACCCCCGTGAGCCACTGTTTCTTTCCCCTCTCTTTCCCCTCGCTCTCCCGCACCGTAGCCCTGTTCCCCACCATGGCCGAGAGCTTCCCGTGGCCGGCCATGTCGTCGCCGTCACTGTGGTGCCTCTCTCGCATGTTCGAGCTCGGGAACGAGATCCTGGAGCTTCTAGGAACCTTCGGATCCCTTCAACCGGACTCCCTATGCCCCGCAACCCCATGCCCGACGAAGCCCGAGTCGCAACCGCCGCAGACCTTGTCGTCGGCGTGTATTCCAATGACCACTTGGTCCAGCTCCTTCCCCTTTGGATGCGGCGCTTCGCTAGCTTCCCCAAAACCGATGCCTGTAACGCGAGTTTGATCAACTCCGGTGAGTCCTCCGCCGCGGCTATGGTTACCGGCGACCACCCTCCGGTGGGGGCCGACGTGGTCAGCCTAATTAACCCACTAACACCCCCACTAGCCGCTGACAGTGGGCCCCAGGGTGGGTCAAACCCCAGTTAAGGGCTGGTCAACTCGGGGATTAGCCCCTGGTCACTGACCAGTGGACCCCACTGGTCAGGTTTGACCTGGCCCAGCCCCTGTTGACAAGAGACGTCACTCTGACGCAATAAAGGTTTTTCTAATATGAAAGAAATTCCATAATAATAGCAAAACTTGTAAAAATCATAGAAATTAAAATATAACTCGGATGGAAATAATTATGAAAAAGGATCAGAAAAATCCAAAGAATTTGATTATGGCATTTTCATGCTGGTTCAAGAAAGTTAACAACACCAAATAGGCAAAATGTTGAATAGGGTAAATTTAATAAATAGTTTGGAGTTGGAATTTGATTCCTATTTGAATTCCACTTCAATTACTATGTTCAAAGATTGAGCTAGCAAAATCAGTACCTCAAAATACTAACTCCATGCATGTTGGAACAATTTGTTATGAGCATCAGGACGAATCAATTATAAGGATACTTGGAAAAATACCCGACTTGAAGTGATGTTTGAATCCTAATTCAAACCACCTTCAACTTAAGAAATGAAAGCCACATTAGCCCTGCCACCTTGCATTTCATGTCTTGAGCATGCATCACAGTGTTGCATTTCCGTGAAGTAATTGTTGTTCTTTCTTGTTGCCGGTGTTGTTCCCTCTCGGTAAATGATGGTTCCGACGATGTGATCGTTGACATTGATGAAGACTCATTGCTATCTTCAGACGTGTCAGGCAAGCAAACCCCCCTTGAGCATATTGATATAAACCCGCTCTCTCGCTCCTGCTCTCTTTTACTGCATTAGGACAAACATGATTCAACTGTACATGTTATCGGTAGTTGACCCCATTCCTCTGCATGACCTGATTTTGTCACATTAAATAGTTGAAACCACTTAGCATGAGTAGCAACTGCTTGAGCCTTGTTGTGCTTACTCATCCATGCTTGTTTACAATGCCTGCTATGCTTAGAGTCGTGTTGGGTCTGATCCATCTGAATGATGTATCGGAATGGTTGTGTTCATGTCCTATAGTGTGAGAGTAAAGGTGAGAATCTGATTTGGTAAAGGTAGCGATGAGAGGCCATGTAGGAGTACATGGTGGGTTGTCTCATTGGGACTATCCTTAAGAACTGAGTTCTGTGTATGTTATCCAAGACAAGATACTACCACACATTGGGATACTTAATTGACCCTCTTGACTTATTAATCGCCTAGATCTCTGTCCAGGAGTTGCAACTAGTTTCTGGTGTTTGTAGGAAAAGTGTTGGTGGCCGTGTTTAGCTCTGCCCGACGGGGTAGGCTTCACTACGGTAGATACACAGTGGCATGGTGTACCAAGTGGCACCCGGACGGTGGGCTTGGGAACCCTGCGCACATCGTTTTGGGCCGTAGAGGAAACCTCGGCCGGACTTCCTTGCGGGTTCAGTCTCAAATAGGTGATAAACCTGGACTAGGGTCTTGTGTGGTTAACGGTCGTGGCCGACACCCACGCCAGTGCTTCCGCTTGAAGGTTGCCGAGATGCATGACGTGCACATGGTGATAAGTGGTGGGAGCGTGTGTGAAGAAGTATACCCCTGCAGGGTGATTCAATCTGTTTGAATAGCCGCGTCCTCGGATATGGACTACTTGGAAACATTACGTGGTACATAGACAATTTAAATGGATACTCTAAAACATGGAAGATAAGTGTGAGTGCTATGGAAGGCCTTCTCGTAGGGAAACGAGAGTGGATCCATAGTGGTGTATTGAATTGGTGAATATGTGGACTCGTGTGCCCTATCCCAACTCAAAGAAAGAACTTGTAGTCGTAGTACAGGCTAGCCAAGAGTCAAAGCTGGCTTGCTGCAATCAAACCCCACAATCCTTTCATTGAAACATGATGCATATGTAGATAGTTCTGATGTAAGACTTGCTGAGTACCTTTGTACTCACGGTTGCTTTATTTATGTTTTTGCAGAGAAGACTTAGACTCATTAAAAGGTTCTACGCGATGTGTTCGATGTTGACCGGAATAGCTTGGGAATCCCAGACGGAGGTCTGGCTCCTTTGGTAGGGTCATAGTAGCTTTTCAGGCTCTTCCAGCCACTTTTAGTAGATGTCTATACCCAGACATGATTTGCTTCTGCTTGTTGTTTGTATGACTTGAGTGTCGGGTCACGAGACCCCTGTTTGTAATATCATACTATGTTGACTCTTATGAGTCTTTAATAAATGCTTCAGTCATAGAGTTATGTTGTGATGCCATGTTGTATCTACACATATCGTGCATAATGTGTGTATGTTTGAAATGCATTATATGTGTGGGATTCGACACCTAGTTGTTTGCCTTTAGTAGTACTCTTTACAAGGAAATGCCTCTTTGTGCTTCTATCGAGCCTTGGTAGCTTGCTACTGCTCTAGACACATTGATTGACCGGCGTGTATCCTTCTTTGCTGCTGCGTCTCTCCCCTCGGGGAAATGTCACGCGGTGTAATGGAGTCCTTGTAGCTTGCTACGACTCGTCTACACACGCTGTTGATCGACACCTGCCTTGCTGGGTTAAGTATGCCTGTCCCTGTACGGATGTACTGCTTGGGTTTATAACTAGTCATGTCGACCCGGGTTCTTTGTCGTTTGAACACCAGCAACATATTCATATACGTGAGCCAAAAGACGCAAACGGTCCCGGCCAAGGTAAGGTGGCAGCCGTGGAGTTTACCGTGCGTGAGGCCGCAAAGTGATGTGATGTGTTACAGGCTGGGTTCTTATGATTTAGGATCGGGGTCCCGACATCTTTGGTATCAGAGCTTGATTGCCTCTAGGATAACCAAGCCAAATTGGTCAATGTTGAGTCTAGCAACTCTTTAGATATATAAGGGAATTGTTTGTGGAAGGGAACGTAAGGCTCTTTTAATCCTTTCCTTGTGTTATTCTTATTCTGAGTCACCCTCTTCTTTATTCTACGGGGTTCAAGAATTAGGCTTTCTCATCTATTCATTAGGATGACGAGTTACTATGTTGAAGACTTATAGAAAAGTTGTTGTCTTCCTGGATCAGTGTCTCCATAAGAATTCAATTGTTATGTTGTTAGTTTTCTTGCAGGTTGCCTCATATTTCATGCCCGTACAGCCGTTACGCTGTCCGAGTTTTCCAAAGTTCCCAAATAGTCTGATGCGATTGCAAATTCCTTCTTCTTTTTCCCAATGTCTTTTGGCCGGACAAAGCACACCAATAATTGTGTTGAGGTACTCTATTACCTCGACGTTTTGTTGGAGTATTAGGAAAACATGTTACTCCGAAAACTACCCAATAGTCTAGAGGTGTGCTATGTCTTCTAGTGTGATAGTTCTGGCCATCATTTTTCAAAAACATCTCGTGATGTTATTTAGTTTTTAGGTATTCTATTTCTGGGTCATTGAATCCAAGGATCATTCTGCTCATCTCTGTTGATAGTGTTGCTAGTTCCTTTAGAATGATTAGTAACCTTGTTGTAGCTCCCAAGGTTCATGGTATATCATTCTTCCAACACCATGAATCATCTTTGGCAGAAGTTCTCCGTGAATTAAAGGTCATAACAAGAGTGCTCGTGATGAGTTCTTTACTCCATATTGTGATTCTGCCTACTTCCCCCTTCTGCATGGGTTATCTGGAAGAATTATGTTGAACCCGTTCGACATTCTAATCCATGCATCCACAACTCAAGAAATCGTGTGCTCTTGAGTTGGCCCTATCTAGTTGTATTTTGACCTTCATCATTGAGAGGTTAGTCAAGAGTAATTGTGCATTCGTGTCATCAATGAATTTTATTCCTGTGGTCTGTCAAAGTGTTCTATTCTCGAATGACTGGGAGAAGCAAACTCCGGTACCTCATTCATTTCTTGGATTGGGTCAAAGTAGTTGTAATCCGCGGATCAAAATGCCAATCTGGGTTTTGTTCTGTTCTATCTTGGAGTATTATCTTCTTTTGTCAAGAATATTATGAGAATTGCACCATCTCTTATGAGCTCTTGATGTAGTGATATTTCTCACTATCATTATTCATCCCTCGGTTTCCGTGTTGGTTGTAACCGGAATATCGACAAGTGAACCATGATGTGTGAAATCAATACTCCTAGAAATGTTATTGCTTGGTAGTTAATAGACAATAATTTCACTCTTATGGTGATGGTGATTGAATCGTCATCCTAAGATTGAGCGTGCTACCTAGTCCATGTTTCATGATGCACTTTTCGATCAATGAGTTAGGATTTTGTCAATCCCTCGTTCTATTGATCACATCATCTTGCCCTGAAAAGAGAGATTGTTCCCGAGCTTAATAATATATTGGTGGTTCGTGATTTTCCGAATATCTTCTCGGAAGTATTACCAGGGTGTTTCCTGACTGTTATGATAAGAGCTCGTTATCAAGTTGGTCTTTCTGTAAACCAACCCCTTCTCCAAGAATCCGTGTTGGATACCCCGAGCTAGTTGGTTAAGCTAAACAACAACTTGGAGAGTTGGAAGATAAAAGCTTCGCCTAAACTTACCTCATTTAAAAGGGATAATCTTTCCTGTTGTGAGAGTCTTGAAGAAAAATGATATTTTCATCGGTTGATTCATGTGATCAATTTTTGCATATATTATCTTGTCCAATTTTGATTTGAGTATGGGCTATTGTCAAATCAAACTCAGAGCCAAAGGTTTTCGTAATGGTGTCTTACTCAGGGATTTCCTTGAGCCTAAACTATTGTATTCTTTGATCTGACCAATGCTATTGTCTTGCTCACATAGTTGTGGAAATCCATTTATATGGGTATTTTGATGAACTGTTGTTGAGCCCATTAACAACACCTTTGTCTTCTCCATAACTTATGTTGGACATTAAGTTAGTGTTGGAAACTTTTAAGACATGGTCTTCATGTCTATTCATGAGGTATATGTTAGGTGTAAGAAGTGAATTCCTCTAATTCATGTGCATCTGATGCAAGTCGTCGCCGTGAATTCGAGAAAAGTTAATTTGTTTTCTTCGGAATCATCTCAAGCCAGTCATGCACATGCGAAGTATTTTATGGTCTGAGAGATTAGCTACCTCCATTCCATATGTATCTCCTAGCACACCAAGCCACTGATTGATTTGTTCAAGTAAAATAAGTTAGGTGTCATTCCCGAAGGGCCCAGACGGAGTTGCACATGGCTTCGATATCCGCAATGATGGTTCCCAAATCAGAACTCGGTAGTGTTTGTTGTAAGACTTTTTCATGTGCTCATCATTGTCTTGGGCAGAGGGTTCAGGTGGGTCTTGCGATCCAGCTCATGTTTTGGAGTTGTCTTCCGTAGTTCATTTCCTGAGAATCACGCAACGTTATCTCGTCGATTTGTGTTGCAAACTTTCTTTTTGGACATGCTGAGTCTGAAGCATCGGGGCACCAACCGGAGCTGAATCTCAGGCAGTTATAATGGTTGGAACTTTCCCCAAGAATTATAATATTGGTCTCTATGTAACCCGGTAAAGTGATGTAATGGCTAACACATCTAGCCGGAAGACTTGATATTATAATATCTTGTATCAGCAATCTTAGCCATCTCCCGTGAGGTTTTGTATGATTTATTTTGGAAGTTGTTCCTCAAGGACTCCCTTTGATGCCCCGAATTCCGACCTATACTTGATGTGCTAGATATCAAGCATGATCTATAATTGGGTTGTGTTAGTACATCAAGGAGAACATTAGAAGCGGAGTGCTAAATGTCTCTCGGTCGATCAACCAGATTTCGTTCCCTTGGCACAGCTAAGGTGAAATCTGAGGAAGTGTTCTCTTCCTTTGCATCTACATCCTCCATCATTCTTCAACATAGTAGTAAGATGTGTCGCCGGGATCCTTGGCACGGATGTTGGTAAACCTTGATGAATAGGAAATGCTCAAGTTCTTGAGAGAACGATCAGACACTAGGTTATATCCTCGGTAATACTTGGAATGTGCCTTCCGTTCGCCGAGTTGTTCTATAACTCTAGTTTCTTTCCAACTGAGTATGCCATTCTTTCAAATTCCTCCAACAAATCATTTGTGAATTGCCTTACTCTGGTATGAAGAGTTTCAATGATCTTAGACTCGAAAGTAATTCTTTTTGCCACTTAAGGGAATAACTCTATGAGTCACCTTCCTAAGGTGCCCCGTTGTGGTATGAAGGGCAATTTAATCCTCGCTACTTCGAAATCTCGCCACTATCTGTTTTAAGCCTGGATTTGTTGCCTACCAATTGAACCTCTGTCATATGTCCCATTTTTTCATTCGTGTTATGTGTGTTGTGTCTCAACTTAAGGGACGTTCCTACGTCTTATTCTATGAGTTGATCTTGAGTTGCTCGATCTTCGAGGAGATCGAATCTTATGTAGTCTCTCTGTTCTTTTGTCGTCAAGCTAGATGAAGACCTCAAGGACAAAGATGTCAAGATCAACATGGTGCTATGAATCAACGTCCTTGAGAGGAGCAAATGGATCGTGAAGATTGTGATAGTTTAGTGCCCCTCTTCCTCCTCCCGACTACGCCCGAATCTAGGGACGAGATTCTTGTTTAGTGGGGGTGAGTTGTCACAGCCCCAGACCTAGAATTGTTTGTCATTGCATCTCATGCATGCATTCCTATTTTTTTCTTTTGGAAATGAAATGAGGAGTGATCAAGCCTCATCATTTAAATTTTTGTCAAACAAGCAACATAAATATTGCTTCAAATTGATTCAAGGAAATGTCCCTGATTTTCCAATAAAATATTGTACCGAAATAAAAATGTCAACCAATATTTTGGATCACAGAAACTTTTTATATTGGATTTTTGAATTAATCAAACAACTATTTTAAATGGAATTATATTTTCTATATATAAAATATAGCTTTATAAATACTGAAACTATTATGTGGTATTGGACATTTATATTTATGCCACATAAAAATATTATAAGGATTTTGCAAAATGATTTGGATTTATTTTCAAATCAACACAAATGTTAGCAAATACAAAACAGAAAAGAATAAAGAGAAGAAAATAGAAAGGCTTACCTGTCGCCTGGCCCAGTCCACCATGGGCTCAGGCGTCTTCTTCCTCCTGCCAGAAGGCAGAGGAGAAGCTCGCCACGGCGCATGGCCAGGGGCTCCACGCCACCTGCCTGGCTGGCTCCCCGCCGCCCGGGTGAGTGGGATAGGCTCAGGAGAGCCGTCCCGATCTCCTCCCCCTCCTCTCCATTTCTCTCCCTCTCCTCTGCCCTGCTCTCTCTTTTCTTCTGCCGCCATTGGTGAGCTCGGGCTCGAGCTCACGACCGTGCCCTCCGGCCCCTGCTAGTCCTATCCGAACAGCCCAATCCCTCTGCCATGACGTGCTGCAGCTCCCCGTCGAGAGAATCGAGCCGGAGCGCCCCTGGCGCTTCCATCCTCGTCGTCTTCATCTTCGGTCACCGAGATCCATCGTCGTGGATCTGCTGCCACCGGTCTTCTCCGACCTCCCCGATGCCAAAAATGGAACCCCCGTGAGCCACTACTTCTTTCCCCTCTCTTTCCCCTCGCTCTCCCGCACCGTAGCCCCGTTCCCCGCCATGGCCGAGAGCTTCTCGTCGCCGGCCATGTCGTCGCTGTCGCTGTGGTGCCTCTCTCGTGTGTTTGAGCTCGGGAACGAGATCCTAGAGCTTCCAGGAACCTTCGGATCCCTTCAACCGGACTCCCTATGCCCCGCAACCCCATGCTCGACGAAGCCCGAGTCACAACCTCCGCAGACCTCATCGCCGGCGTGTATTCCGGTGACCACTTGGTCCAGTTCCTTCCCCTTTGGATGCGGCGCTTCGCTAGCTAACCGTAGAACTAAACCACTCCCAAAACCGATGCCTGTAACGCGAGTTTGATCAACTCCGACGGGTCCTCCGCCGCGGCTATGGTCGCCGGCGACCACCCTCCGGTGGGGGCCGACGTGGTCAGCCTAATTAACCCACTAACACCCCCCTAGCCGCTGACAGTGAGCCCGAGCATGGGTCAAACCCTAGTTAAGGGCTGGTCAACTCGGGGATTAGCCCCTGGTCAATGACCAGTGGACCCCACTGGTCAGGTTTGACCTGGCCCAGCCCCTGTTGACCAGAGACGTCACTGTGACGCAATAAAGGATTTTCTAATATAAAAGAAATTCCAGAATAATTGCAAAACTTGTAAAAATCATAGAAATTAAAATATAACTCGGATGGAAATAATTTATATATGAAAAAGGATCAGAAAAATCCAAACAATTTGATTATGGAATTTAATGCTGGTTTGAGACCAACTGAGTATGCCATTCCGTTCGCCGAGTTGTTCTATAACTCTAGTTTCAACCGAGTTGTTCTATACAGGCTGGGTTCTTATGATTTAAGATCGGGGTCCCGACACTAGCGCTGGAAAGAATGCAGGGAGGTGCCTCCTTCAAGGCACATCAGGTCCTTTGCCCTCTGGAATTTGTGGTCGCTGGAGTTGTCCTCGGGGCAGTCTTCATCATCACCATCCTCCTCCTTCTCCCGTGGTTGTGCGGGCCTTGCTTTCTTGCCCCTGAACTTGCCGGGGCGGCCCCCTTGGGCGCCCTTCTTCCCACCTGGCCCTTCGCCACCTTTCTGGGCCTTCTCCTTGTCGCACGTTTGGTATTCGGCTCTCTTCTTCTCAACAAGCTGTTCAACCTGCCGACAGTGCTGGAGGTCATGGCCCTTGGTGTGGTGGATCTTGCAGTATTCGGCGCCGGAGCCATCCGGTTTGTCGGCGACCGCCAAGGCCTGGTAGGAGCCGCACCCGGCGGCATCCTTGCGGAGGTCCTAGCTTTCGCTTTCTTGGCGGAATCGACATCGCCAGTCGCCTCGACGGCAAACACGGTTTTGCCATTCTGCTTCTTGTTCTGCCGCTTTCCCCTCTTGGTGGGGACATCAACGTCTTCGTCTTCGGAATCAGCTTCAACACCGGCATTCTCTCCAGGAAGCCTCCTTCCATTTTCTGCATGCGCAATTCTGTCCGCCGGAGCGTAAAGCTCGGTGATATCGCGGACTTTGTTGATCGCCAGCTCTTCACGCATATTTCGATTGCGCACGTTCTGGTGGAACGCGCTGATGATGGCAGTTGGGTGGACATCCGGGATGTTGTGTTGGATGCGGCTAAACCTGTCGATGTACTTGCGCAGGGGTTCACCCTCCTTGTGGGGGATGATGTGCAAGTCACTTTCGTGACTAGGAGCTCGGTGGCCGCCGGTGAAGGCGCCAACAAAGTCCTGGCACAATTCCTTTTTTGGAGGAAATGGAGTTCTTGGGGAGGTGCATCAACCATGACCTGACGTTGGGCTTGAGCACCAACGGGAAGTAGTTTGCCAGTATCTCTTCGTCTCGTCCCCCGATAGCTTGCACTGCGATGGTGTAGATGCTAAGGAACTCCGACGGGTGGGTCCTGCCATCGTACTTTTCCACGATCTCCGTCTTGAAAGTATGGGAGCTGGGCCACTGGACTCACTATAATTCATGGGTAAACGCTGGAGAGCCCACCTTGTAGGGTAGGTCGCCAGGGTACCCCGAAGCTGGCATGCTAGCGGTGGTCCCAGCGCGCATATCTGATTGACAACGCGTCTCACGTCATCGCTCGATGAGGGTGCAGGCGTCTTCCCTACGTCGCTCGTGGAGAATGTCCCGCTGGTCACGGCGGTGGCAGGGGTCGGAAGACCCGGTCGAGTCATCAGAGACAATGACCCATTCCTGTTGCCGTGGGGGAGAGTGCAAGATGGCCGTGGGAGCCCCAGTCTTCTCGGCACGGTCCCGATTGTGCTTGCTCGAGGGTCGTTTCTACGTCCCAGCCTATTGCGACTGGTCTCCATCGGCAACTGCAAGGAGGCTCTGGATGGTGGCTCTCCAGTCCTTTTTCTTGTCCCCCGTTGGAGAGAAATCTAGGAGGAGCTGGGCCCACTTCAGTGCTTCCGCAGGTGTGGGCGGTGGCGAGATGTGCGAGGACCTCAAGGGGCTCTTACTTCTAACCGTGTTAGAAGGAGCTCCCTATTGGTCACGTGGTTGCTCGCCAGCCCGCGCCGTAACAGAGCTGGTACGCCTGCTCGGCGTACCTCGAGAACATGGTCCAGGGGTCCCCTTAGGTGGGGGCGGATCGCCACACTCCTGGGCCGCAGGCGACCCCACTCGCCTGGGTTTTCTCTCCAGAATGTTGCGGAAGCTCGGGGCCTCCGCCTCCTTGTCCTACGCCCGTACCTTCTCCTGCCCCCGCCGGGACTGGAGGATTGGGTACGAGAGCGTTGGTCACCGGAGCGCCCCTTCTCTTGGGGTCCATGGCGATGAAGAAGAGGTGGTGCGCTGATGGCTAGGTCAGGTTAACGCAACCTTTCCCCCACTACCTGGCGCGCCAAGGATGTCGGCGATGCTAGGTCGACACCTATGGGAATCAACATGAAACCCTTGTGATCGTAGGGCGGGGAAGGATGACATCAAGAGCAGAGCTAACAATCAACGCCCGACAAGCCTTTTCACCCAGGTTTGGGCCGCTTATGCGTAAAACCCTACGTCCTTCTTGTCTGATCATGTT
Source organism: Hordeum vulgare subsp. vulgare (assembly GCF_904849725.1). Lineage (NCBI taxonomy): Eukaryota > Viridiplantae > Streptophyta > Magnoliopsida > Poales > Poaceae > Hordeum > Hordeum vulgare. Next base: position 251,179,397 of record NC_058520.1, on the reverse strand, counting down.
AAGCGTTCTGTTGTTTGTTACAATGATTGGTGGTAACCGTCTTCTCGCCAATGTCCAAAAAGTCTCACCCTTTGTGAATGAGCTAAGGGCCTCCTTTCATAGGCAAAGGGATCACCTACAGTGCTTGGTGGTAGGTTCACGAGAGGTTACAATGAACCTAGAGCGATGCTTATCCATCTACCGCTGTCAGGTGCATTAAATGCACGTCATGTCCTTGTCAGCAATGTGCTGGTGAAGACATGTGTCCAGGCGTTTCGACACCTGGACGCCGCGCTGGCGCATGCGGAATGCGCTGGAATTTGGGAGGCGGTGGCACTTTGGCAAGGGCGGTTGCCCTACAGTGCCTAGCCCGTCATCCAGGCAAGGGAGCTTGTCGGGGCCTTGGGTCTTCGTCCCGACAAGGAAGCTTGTCGGGGGCTTCGGTTGTCGTCCCAGTAAGGGAGGCTGGCTGAGGTCTTGTGCTTGGTGAGTTCATCACGCACACTAAACGGGCGTGGCCTTGGTTATCTTCCCGGCAAGGCAGGCTTGCCGGGGCCTTGGTAACCTTGGGGGTGCATCTTGTATGGATCCTCCAACGCCCTGCCGTCAAGGGCTCTTCGCGCCCGTGCACAAGTCTGGGGCACTAGGGGCCCCAGGCTTTAGTGCACCGACAGGGAGGCACATAAGGGCCCCACAAGCCATCAGGGCAAGGCGAGGGGGGCGTGCCCTATTGGCTTGTGCCTCCCTCGTGGGTCCCATGGACTCCTTTTTTACTTTTGTATTTTTTCTAAAATACCAAAACCGATAGAAATTATTATTTTTGGAATTTTTCGAGTCGGTTTACTTACCGTACCAGGTACCTACCCTTTTAGGTTTCTGGAGTGTTCAAGAAGTCTTCCTTTATGTGCACTTTTGGTTATATGACTTGGATGATGTTAGTCTCGTCATTAATGGGTGCACGTGAAATATAAGGTTTGAACGTTTGCCCATTCACTACTCTCGGGTTTTTACCTTTGAAGTTATTAATTTTTATGGAACCAGAGCGATAGGCCTCCTCAACAATATAGGGCTTTCCCATTTGGAGAGGAGTTTACCTACAAAGAATGTGAAACGAGAATTGTGCAAAAGCACTAGGTCTCCTATATTGAATTCTCTTGTCATGCATCTTTTAACTTTCTCGTTAAATAACTTAGCATTTTCGTAAGCTTGCATCTTCCATTCATCTAATGAGCTAATATCAAATAACATCTTTTCACTGGCAAGTTTGAAATCATAATTAAGCTCTTTAATTGCCTAATAAGCTTTATGTTCTAGCTCAAGAGGTAAATAACAAGCTTTTCCATAAACCGTTTCGTATGGAGACATCCCCATATAATTCTTATAAGCAGTGCTATCTGCCCAAAGAGCATAATCTAGTTTCTTAGACCAATTCTTCCTGGATCTATTGACAGTCTTTTGAAAGATTAATTTTATTTCACGATTGCTTAGCTCAACTTCCCCACTAGATTGAGGATGATAATGTGATGTAATTCCATGGTTAACATCATATTTAGCTAGCAAGTTATTGAAAGCACCATGAATAAAATGTGAACCTCCTTTAGTCATTAAGTATCTAGGGACACCAAACCTCGGTAAGATAACATGTTTAAGAAAATTAATAGAAGTGTTATGATCAGCACTACTAGTTGGAATAGCTTCTACCCATTGTGTAACATAATCAACGACAACTAGAAGATGATTATATCCATTCAAAGAAGGAAAAGGTCCCATAAAGTCAACCCCCCACATATCAAACTGTTCAATTGTAAGTGAATAGTGCATAGGCATTTCCCTACGTTTACCAATATTACCTACTCCTTGGCATTCATCATAAGAAAGGACGTACTTACGGGCATCCTTAAAAAGAGTAGGCTAATAGAAACCGGATTGTAATACCTTGTGTGCAGTTCTGTCACCAGCATGATGTCTTCCATAGGCCTCGGAATGACACTTCCTTAGAATTTGTTCCACCTCATGCTCAGGTATAGAACACCTAATAACACCATCTACTCCTTCTTTATAAAGATATGAGTCATCCCAAAAGTAATGTCGTAAATAATAGAATATTTTTTTGTTTTGTTGATAGGTGAGACTTGGTGGAATATATTTAGCAACAATGTAATTAGCATAATCCTCATACCAAGGAGTACTACGTGAAGTCTTTATAACAACAAGTTGTTCGTCACGAAAATTACCATCAATAGGCAGTGGGTTATCAAGAACAATTTCCATCCTAGACAAGTTATCTGCTACACGGTTATAAACTCCCTTTCTATCGACGATATGCAAATCAAATTCTTGAGGTAGTAGCACCCGTCTAATAAGTCTGTGTTTAGTATCGTTGTTTTGCATAAGGTACTTAATAGTAGCACGATCAGTATGAATAGTTACTTTAGAATCAACAATGCAAGGTCTAAACTTATCACATGCAAACACAAGTACTAAAAGTTCCTTTTCAGTAGTAGCAAAATTTCTTTGAGCGGTGTCTAGGGTCTTAGTAGAATAATGATTAACATTCAATTTCTTGTCTACTCTTTGTCATAGAACAACACCAACAACATAATCACTAGGATCACACATAATTTCAAAGGGTAGGTTCCAATCAGGTGGTTGAACAATAGGTGCAGAAATAAAGGCTTTCTTAAGTATTTCAAAGGCTTCTACACAATCATCATCAAAAACAAAAGGAACATTTTTTTTGGAGAAGATTAGTTAATGGCCTAGAAATCTATGAGAAATCTTTAATGCAACATCTATAGAAACTAGCATGACCAAGGAAACTTCATATACCTTTGATATCTTTTGGAATGGCATTTTCTCTATTGCATCAACCTTGGCCTCATCCACTTCAATACCTCGTTCAGAAATTTTATGCCCAAGCACTATACCTTCATTCACCATAAAGTGGCACTTCTTCCAATTCAAGACAAGATTAGTTTCTTCACATCTCTGCAAAACTCGATCAAGGTTGCTCAAGCAATAATCAAAGGAATTCCCGTAAACGGAAAAATCATCCATGAAGACCTCAACAATCTTTTCACAAAAGTCATAGAATATATCAGTCATCCATCTTTGACAGGTAGCACGTGCATTGCATAGACCAAAAGGCATACACCTATAAGCATAAGTCCCAAAGGGGCAAGTAAAGGTAGTTTTCTCTTGGTCCACTTTTGACATAGGTATTTGGCAGAATCTAGAGTAACCACCAAGAAAGCAAAAGTGCGTGTGCTTAGATAATGTTTCTAACTTTGATCAATAAAAAGTAAAGGGTAGTGATGTTTCCTTGTAGCTTTATTCAATTTCCTAAAATAAATCGCCATCCTATAACCGGTTACTATCCTTTTTGGAATGAGTTCATTTTTATTGTTGGGAACAACAATTATACCACCTTTTGTAGGAATACAATGCACATGACTTACCCATCTACTATCAGCAATAGGATAAACTATACATGCTTCGAGAAGTTTTAGTATTTCTATTCTTACCACCTCCTTCATTTTAGGATTGAGGCAACATTGATGATCAACGACTGATATGGCATCTGGTTCCATATTGATCATGTGCTGACAGAGAGTATGTCTTATGCCTTTAAGATCATCAAGAGTAATAGCAGCCTTGTGCTTCTTTAAGGTTTTGAGTAATCTATTTTCTTCATGCTCTGCAAGGTTATCACTAATAATAACATGATATATCTTCTTGTCATCAAGATAAGCATATTTCAAAGTATTAGGTAAAGCCTTGAGATCAAACACAAGGTCTCCTTTGGGTGGAGGAGGACCACCTAATATTTCAACTCGTACGTTGTGCTTAAGAATAGGTTGTTGATCAAGAAGTACCCTATCTAATTCATTCTTTTTGTTTAAGTTCATATCATTCTCATGGTCTAGCAGATACTGTTCTAATGGGTCTGTAGGAAGTACAGCAATAGAAGCAAGGCCAATTATTTCGTATTTATTAGGCAATTCCTTTTGATATGATTGTTTACCAAACTTCGAAAAATTGAACTCATGCGACATATCACCAAAGGTGACATTCACCTTCTCGGTAGCACAATTAATTTCAACATTAACAGTATTCAAGAAAGGTCTACCAAATATAATGGGGAAAAAGTTATCTTGTTCTGAACCAAGTACTAAGAAATTAGTGGGATATTTGACTTTTCCACACAATACTTCAACATCTCTAACAATCCCAAGTGGCGATATAGTATGTGAGTTTTTAAGTTTAATAGTAACATATATGTCTTCAATCGAAATGGGTGCTATATCATGCATAATTTCTTGATATAATGTAAAAGGTATAGCATTAATGCTAGGACCTTGATCACAGAGGCCATGGTAACAATGTTCAACACTCTTAACCGATATAACACGTGTGCCTACCACCGGTTTATTTTTATCAAGTTTGTCCTATTTATTTCTAACATGCTTTGCAATTCTAGCAGTTTCATCCGAGAGGTAAATAACTTGCCCATCAGTGTTACCAGCTAATAGATCTTTAACCATAGCAACCTTAAGCTCAACATTTATTTGCTCGGAAGGTTTACATGAATTTTATTAACCAATGTTGCAGCCCTAGCATGCTCTCTAATTTTAATAGGAAAAGGCGGTGTCTCAATGGAAGCAATAAGAACAACTGGATCCACATGGTTAATAATTATTTCATACTTCTTTATTTCAACAAATTCATGATGTAACTTTTCAATAGGATGATGGGATTTAAACCACTTCTCCTTGGGGCGATGAACGTAAGTGGCAAAAGTTTCACAGAAGGTACCTACTATCTAAGGATCAAGACCATATTTGTTGCTAAACTCATGAAAAGGAGAAGTCTCCATAAAAGATTTAATGCAATCAAAACTAAATTTTATACCTGATGCTTTACCTCTATCGAGTTCCCAATCTTCAAATTTGTGTTTAATCTTTTCTATAAGATTCCATCTGAATTCAATAGTCTACTTCATATAGGAACCAACCGCACAAGCGTCGACCAATGTTTGATCATCATGAGAAAACCGAGCATAAAATTTGTGTATGATCAATTCTCTTGAGAGCTCATGATTGGGGCAAGTGTGCATCATAGATTTAAGCCCGCCCAAGTTTGAGTGATGCTTTCTCCTTCACGAGGGCAACAATTACAAATAAAATTCCGATCATGATGAATCAAATACATAGGATAATTTTTTTGATGAAACCATGATCTAAGATCATCCAATAGCCTATACCACGATAGTGATTTTCACTCCAAAGATAAAGGGAAAACATTATTCTTGCCTTTGTCTCCGTGTAGACCTGGAAGCTTAAACAATCCATAAATCCCATTGACACATATTAAATGATAATAAGGATGAGTTGAACCGTTATAAGGATTAGCCAACAATTTCTATACCGTACCCAAAGGAATCTCATAATTGATATTTTCAGTAGGTTCAGAAGGTTGAGGGATAATTTCATCAACTTCCGTTCGAGGCGAAGATGCCCCGAACAAGCCACTGAAGGGGTGACCGTTCATAGTGACAAGCAACAGTAAATTTCAGCACATATTGAAAATGTTTGCTTACCAATTTCAACATACAAAGGCGGTTCACACCCCAGAAATAGCGCTAGAAAAGGTTCTTGATCACCGCCAAGTATAGGGGATCAATCATAGTCCTTTCAACAAGTAAGAGTGTCGAAACCAATCAGGAGCAGAAGGAAATGATAAGTAGTTTTCAGCAAGGAATTCCCTGCAAGTGGTGTAAGTAACAATGATAGATAGTTTTGTAGGAAGATAATTCATAACAAGTGACAAGTAACAATAGTAGAAAAGGTGCAGCAAGGAAGCCCAATCATTTTGGTAGAACATGACATGCCTGCAAGTACTCTTATATTAAGCAAGTGGCATCGAGGATACATGGTATTGGGGATATTTCCCTGTTGTATAACCCGCCCTATGGGCCGGGTCATGATTATGGTGGCTTAAGATTGTACTCAACATGGGCTTATACGAACAAGACCAAAGGTGAAAAAGCAGCATGTTCCAACAAGTCGCCTGGCGGCTCTTGCTATGAAGATGGCGAGTCAAGGCCCACAAGATAGAAGATAGGCACGAGATAGGCTTTGCTTGAAAGGCAAGGCGAGTTAGAGAGATACCGGGTCACGAATCATAACGTGACCCGGATTCTTGTAAATCTAGGCTCTCGACCTGTATATAAAGGCGAGTCTCTAGGGCCAATAGATTCAAGTAACAATCGATCGAGAGCTAGGTCACGCGAATACGCACCCTTGTAATTGATTTCATCATCAATACACACAAAGCAGGACATAGGCTTTTATCTCCATCGGAGGGGACGAACCTCGGTAAACTCGCTTCGTGTTCCCGATTAACCCCTTTGAGTCGCCATAGAGTTGTGATGGCGTCAACACTAAGTCCTTTCATCAGGACATCTTCCGTGATAAAACCACGATAGTTGGTGCCCACCGGGGAGCGTGCCCATGGTGGAGTTGAGTTCTCGAAGGGCGCCCTTCCACAGTTTGGGAGCTACGCGGTTTGTTTGATGACCAAGAACCACCGCGGAAAGCGCTACATCGACAATTCGAGCTGGTGTCCCGAGGCCGATTCCATCGAATCTGGTCACCGGGTCCCCTTCGACAAGATTCACGTCTTCATCGGCAAAATCGGGCCTTCATCCCCGGGACAGACATGTGCCCCAATATCATCGAGCCTGCTCTGCTCATGCAACCCGCCCAACAATAGACCGGGTGACGTCGTGCCTTCATCGGCTTCACGCAGGGGGTCACCTCCCGGATGAGCCGACAACTGGTGGAGATACCCCTGTTAACTCCGATAGCGAGTCACCCATGGGAGACATGGAATCGATCTGCCCTCTCTATTATGGGGGCTTGGGGGCTTCCCCGGGGCGGCAATCACTGAAGGACCTCAAGAGCCGCCTTGCTAGGTCACCATCTACATGGGAGGGGCCGCGCCGGCTCAGGATCAGCCAGGAGCAGCAGACGCCAATGGAGCCAACAGGTGTGGAAATACACCGGCCCAAGCCATGATGGATCTGATGGGGGAGATGTCGAAACTCGTAACAACCGCCGTTACTGCCGAGAACCAGGAGGAAATCAACGCAAAGCTGGTAAAACTTCGTGAGGAGATGGATGAGGTAAAACGGGAGATTGATGTTCAAAACGCCCGGATGACGGAACAACATGCTCGAATCAATGATGAGTCAGAGCGTTTGAACGTTGAGGCTTGGCAGCTTGAGCTTCACTGAAACGCCTCCGATGCGGTACACCAGAGGAGGCATCAAAGCCGGCTTCCGAACAACCTCAACCCGGCTCGTTTGTTTCATAGCCCATGGATACCGATTGTGGAGCACAACCCTCCCCAACAAACAGATGTACAAGTTGAGCCGGCTGAACCTTCGCCAACCCAACAGCCGACTCAACATTTCCGGACGCCGCAGGGCCACTTCTCCAACCTAGTAGATAACATGTTGTCTGCTACACATAACTTGGAGTCTCTCCCCATCCCCGACAATCAGAGGTGGAAGCCAGGAACGCCATCGAGATGCTCAAGATGGCTGTGGTTCAACAGGCGCAATTTTCTTACAACCGTGATCGGTTACATTCCAAGTCGCATGCCAGCCACACTAAGAGTCGCCACGAGGAGTCTCCGACGGTGTCCAGTAGCGCTCGCCGACAACAGCCTCAAGCCAACCCGCCCGTACCATCGATGACCAACGCCCAGGCGCTTGTAAATGCGGCCCGTGCCGCTCGTCACGCGTAAGCAGATGCATCGGCACCACTGGCAGCTCACGTTGGTCCGACTTATGCCCAGCCAACACTTGCATACAGTGAATAAGGTGGCAGGACTGTGGGGGTCCCCTGCTTGTCTTTAGCTCGACGCAACGAGAGCATGCCTAAATATTTGAAAGGACCGTGCAAGGTGCCCAACTACACAGGAGATCTTGAGTCGGCCGCGTGGATTGAGAGTTATGAGCTTGGTATGGACATGCTCGATGCGAGTGATGTAGTATGCGCTAAATATCTCATGATGATGTTGGCAGGGCCGGCTCGAACATGGTTGAAGAACCTACCTCCCAATTCCATCAATACTTGGGCGGAGTTGAAGGAACGGTTTATAATTTTTTTCGAGGGACCTGCAAGCGCCCAATGATGATTGTGGATCTACAACATTGTGTTCAACACAACAATGACTCGGCTCACCACTAGACCCGTCGGGTTGCGGAAATCATCCATTCATCGGATGGCATCATGGTGGCTCAAGCTGTGCTAATCTTGGAGAAGAATTGCCACTTCCAACCTCTGGTCTTAAAGCTTGGCCATTTAAAGCGAAAGGTGCTAGATATGGGCGAACTGATGGACACCCTCACCAGATATGCCGAGTCGGATAGCAGGAAGGATGCCGGCTCGGATGAGGACAGACCCGGTGAGAGTAAGAAGGGAGATGGTACCAAGGGCCATTCTCAAACCCGTGGACGCAATGCTAACCTGGGAAGTCAGGGAAAGAGAAGGCTGCAAGATGGCGGGTCATATTTTGTTGCTAACACCAATACGGGGTCCAGAAATCAGCATCGGAATATTGGTCCGGGTCGAGGCTTCAGTGGAAAGAAACCGCGTAATTACGAGGAGATGCTCAAGGGACCTTGCCCTAAGCATATCACCCCACATGCCCCGTCTTGTCATTCTTGGGAAAATTGTTGTGTGATGCAGGAGTTTCATCTACAGTCTGCTAGGGATCACCAAGGGGGTAATGACAGAGGACACCCAGCCAATTTGGGTCTGGCGAGTCACATGGGGCTCATTTGGCGGGTTCCCAGGGTCCGACTCTCATGGGCAGGGTGGCTCAAGCAGCGACAATGGACATCACTCTGGCCAAATTAATAAGCAACATAATAACCAGGGCGTTTTCCAGAGCAATCCTAAGCAATTGAGTTGTGATCACTACCACGTCTTCACCACCAACACCCGCAGGCGGGATAAGAAGATTAAGTAGAGGGCTATCAATAGGGCGGAGCCTCCAGTTACGAAATATCTCAACTGGTCAGAACAACCCATCACTTGGAGTAGCGACGATCACCCGCCCCGGGTTGATAATCCCAGCGACTTGCCGTTGGTGGTGGCACCTTAGGTTGCGGGGTACACCCTTTCGAAGGTTCTCATGGATGGCGGAAGTAGCATTAATATCCTATACTATGACACCTTCCGGCGAATGAATTTTTCTGAGGATGATGTGATGCCTTCGACGATGGTTTTTCATGGCATAGTCTCAGGCAAGTCGGCATATCCAGTTGGGCGAATTAAGTTAAATGTCTCTTTCGGTGAAGATATAACTATCGGAGTGAGGCTGTGATGTTTGAGATGGTCAAAATCAAGAGTCCCTACCATGCTTTGTGTGGACGGCCGGCTTATATCCGCTTCATGGCCCGACCTTGCTATGTATATCTCAAGCTCAAGAACCCGGGTCTCAAGGGTACCATCACGATCGATGGGAATCAAAAGATTACTCAAGAGTGCGAGGAAGGAGACGCTGCATATGCTGAGCCGACGTGTGCGGCGAAAAAGTTTGAATTTTGCAGGGCCAATGTTGACCTAGCCGACATGAGTCCTCTCAAGAAACCTACTGTTGATGGTGAGCCGCCTCTCAAGTTCCAGCCAACGGATGATACCAAGTCAGTCGACTTTACCACGAGCGACTCTTCTAGCAATTCACTATTGGGCCGGCTTGGATCCCAAATAGGAAAGCGCGCTCATCGAATTCATACGTGAGAATCGGGACATCTTTGCATGGAAGCCTTCTGACATGCCAGGAGTATCGAGACAATTCGCTGAGCACCACATTAATTTGGATCCAAAGATGAAACCAGTTCGATAATACCTCTGTCGTTTTGATGAGGAGAGACACAAGGCTATTGGGGAAGAAGTCGTCCGGCTCCTAGCTGATGGGATCATCATCGAAGTTTTCCATCCGGAATGGTTGGCTAACACAGTTTTAGTTCTAACGACACCTTTCGTAGGTGTATCGGTTACACCGATATGAAAAAAGCTTGTCCAAAGGATCCTTTTTCTCTCCCTTGTATCGATCAAATCATTGACTCTACGGCGGGTTGTGAGCGCTTATGTTTTCTGGATGCATAGTCAGGTTACTACCAAATCAAGATGGTTAAGGGGGATAAGGAGAAGACGGCTTTCATAACCCCTTTTGGTGCTTTCTGCTATGTCTCTATGCCCTTTCAGCTCAAGAGCGCGGGGGCGACTTATCAATGCTGCATCGAGAACTGTGTGCACGGTCAAATCGGGCGCAATGTTCATGCCTATGTTGATGATATTGTGGTGAAATCTCAGAAGAAGGAGACACTCTTGGGGGATCTTAAGGAGACCTTTGATAATCTTTGAGTGTACTAGATGAAGCTTAACCCGACCAAGTGTGTTTTTGGTGTTCCTCCATGCAAGCTACTGGGTTTTCTGGTGTCTGAGCTGGGCATCGAGGCTAACCCAGACAAGATCAAGGCAATCACTTCAATTGGTAAACTAACCAATATCAATCACGTCCAACACATGGCGGGTCGTATCGCGGTGTTGAGCCGGTTCATAAGCCGCCTTGGTGAGAAGGCGATTCCTCTTTATCAACTGCTCAAGACGACGGATGATTTCGTCTAGACAAAGGCGGCCGATGAAGATTTCTAAGCCCTCAAAAAACAATTGGCTGAGCCACCCGTTTTAGCTGTCCCGACTGACAAAGAGCCTATGCTCCTCTACATCGCCGCTAATTCCAAGGCGGTAAGTGTGGTAGTTGTCATTGAGGGCAAGGAAGAGGGTAAGGAATATATGGTTCTGCGGCCAATATATTTTGTTAGTGAGCTGCTAAACTTGTCCAAGAAGCAGTACCCACATTGGCAAAAGCTGGTCTTTGGAATTTGTATGGCAAGACAGAAACTGAAGCACTACTTCCAGGAGCATCCAATCAGTGTGGTCAGTTCAGCTCAGACTGGGGATCATACAGAACAGAGAGCCCATGGTCCATATTGCTAAGTGGGCGATTGAAATAGGCCCCCATCATGTGAAGTACGTGCCTCGAACATCCATCAAGTCTCAAGCACTAGTGGATTTCATCAACGATTGGACTGAGCTTCAGCTCTCGGAAGATAGGCCAGACAATATGTACTAGACTATACATTTTGATGGCTCCAAGCAATTGGAAGGCTCGGGGGCTGGAGTATTGTTATCTTCTCCAAAGGGTGACAAGTTCTGTTATGTTCTACGACTTATGTTCCCTTGTACCAACAATGCGGCTGAGTATGAGGCTCTCTTACATGGGCTCAAGATAGCTAAGGAGATGAACCTTAGCCGGGTCAGGTGCTTGGGCGACACAGACTAGGTGGCTCAACAGGTGTCTGGAACCTCGGACTCAAAAGACCCCTTGATGGCGGCTAACATATGGACAGTCTCTGATGTGGCGGGTCATTTTCATGGCTATCAGGTTGATCACATTGATCGATGACACAATGAGGCAGCTGATGCATTGTCACGACTTGGATCTCAAAGCAAGCCGGTTCCTCCTAATGTTTTTGTGGACGTCCTTCACAACCCCTCGGTTAAGTTACCAACTGATGAATATATAGCAATCCCATACCCGGAACTACATTTGGTGGCGGCTCTCCAGATGGCACCTTATTGGGCGATGCCATATTTTGCTTATCTCACTCGAGGGGAGCTTCCGGGTGAAGAACTTGTTGCTCGCCAGATAATACGACGATGCAAATCCATGGTTATTCATCAGGGCGAGTTGCATAAGATGAGTGTTAGCGGTGTTTTTCAATGCTGTGTTTCCCCTGAAGAAGGCCGAGAGATCCTTAACGAGATCCACGCTGGAGACTGTGGCCACCATGCCGACTCATGATCTTTGGTCTCCAAAGCCTTTCGACATGGTTTTTATTGGTTGACGGCTCATGCAGACGCAGAGGACATAGTACGCAAGTGTGATGGGTGTCAAAAGTTTGGCCGTCAGGCTCATGTAACGACTGGGGAATTGTGCAAGATTCGAGTTACGTGGCATTTTGTGGTCTGGGGTCTTGATATGGTCGGCCCATTCAAGATGTCTTCCGACAAAAAGACTCATCTGCTGGTGGCGGTTGACAAGTTTACCACGTGGGTTGAGGTGGAGCCTGTCAGCAATTGTGAAGCAGAGACAACTGTCAAGTTTCTAAAGAAGAAGATTTTTTGATTTGGCTATCCTCATAGTATTATCATTGACAATGGCACCAACTTATCGCAAGGCACCATGAAGCAGTTTTGCCAACAGGAGCATGTCCGGCTTGATGTGTCCGGAGCAGCGCATCCACACTCCAATGGACGGCCGAGCGAGCTAATGAGGAGATTTTGCATGGGATTAAGCCCCAGCTCATGGTTCCCTTACAACATACCCTAGGTTGCTGGGTTCAGGAGCTCCCTGTAGTGCTTTCGAGCATCAGGATGACGCCAAATAGATCTACCGGTTACACGCCCTTTTCCTTGTCTACAGAGCTGAGGCAGTTTTACCAAGTGATATACGACATGATACTCCTCGAGTCGCCGCTTATGTTGAAGTAGACAATGAGCAGCCACGTCGGGATCCCTTGGACGCCTTTGAGGAAGAGCGTGATTTGGCAGTAGCACACTCAGCTATATATCAGCAATATCTACGTCACTATCACAACTGTAGGGTTAAGAGACAGGTCTTTCAGGAGGGCGACTTAGTGCGTCGACTGATTCAGGATCATACATGCATGCACAATCTGTCACCACCATGGGAAGGTCCGTTCGTCGTTAGCAAAAGACTTCATAATGGCTCATATTATCTAGTAGACCTTCGTCCAGACAAGCCAACTTCGCAGGAGGAGACAAACCGGCCATGGAACATTGCTCATCTTCGGCCTTATTATACTTAGAGCCACTGGCTCCTTATCTATGTACATAGTTCAAAAAATTTTTACCCTTTTATTTAAGACAATAAAGCCGGCAGCCACGAAATTCGGGGTCTGTGTTGTTTCAGCCTATATGATAAGCATGAGCCTTTATTGTTTTTTCCTAAGCCGCCCAAGAGGGTGAACCGTCGTGAGGAGGTCATCCAAACATGTACGCTATTATTATCAAAGAGGACGAGCCACCATGCTATGACCGTTCAAACACGGATGCTGATGTGGGGACCCCGACTTACGAGTTGAGATCGCCAAATGAACGTGCTCAGTGATCCCAGAGATCAATGCTCACCGAACACAGAGAAACTGAATAACAAGAGTCTTACATCCATACATACCGTATGGTACAAATAATGACCTTGCGGTCAAGTCTTACATAGATAGGGCCTTGGAGGCCAATACAACAAACTTGACTAGCAGCGGAATCACTGGTCGAAAGCGTGAACCCATCCCATCAGCTTTAACCTACATGCATTCTTACTGGGAAGCGTCCTAGCTCACAGGAACGTCACCAAGGTACTCTTCACCATGTCCTGCTCTTTCTTACCTCGTCAATAAAATAACCAGTGGCAAGCCAATGAGTACTTGGAATGTATTCGCAAACAACCCATGATGCGGGTTATGCAATTGAGTGTAATATGGAGTATATGCAGCCTTTGCGGAAAGCAGGTCTTACTAATGTATAAACATGATCAATTATTTAGATGGTCATGCATCACTAGGTAAATAGTAACCGTAAGAACATGTTACAGATATCAACATGAATAATCCAAGGACTGAACACCTCATGTTCATCCTCCATGTCAAGTCACCAAACTTGACCAAGTAATCACTTTCTCATGTAACACCTTTATACACACGCACACTTGGTTTATGTGGAAAACACTAGACGTAGTTTAAGTAGCATCACCCAACTGTCCTTGACCGTGGACACGGCTATTCGAATAGTTCTACATTCTGCACAGGTTGCACGCTGTACCCACAAGATCTGGGAAACTTCCGTCTCATCCACAACTCGTGGTATATAACAAACCCGAGGTAAGTACCCGATCAATGCCTTTCCCCCGACGAGACTAGACAAAGAGTCCACTTCATTGGTATCTAGCCCACATAATGTACGTCTTACGAGCACCAACTCTAGACTGCCTCATCCATGCAGGGACCAACGGTATGCCCGGAACACGTAACAAACGACATAGTCGCCCTACCTTGCATGACCTCGTCACAAGAGTGACCATATTACTCCTTCCACTAGTAATGCAAGCTCCTTGCTAGCATGACCAGAGTAATGAACACAACCCCGTCCCATAAAGGGGTATCGTGGTCACACATGTAAGGTTGGGATGGTCGACAAATCTTAAATATAATCCCATTTCCAAAACCACGCACACAAAACCTTTTCGGTACACCACTTCTTTCTCAAGTGGTCATCCAACTCAGCACCATCACCCTCGGGCATTAGTGGCACCCGATGGGGTTTTTGAAAAACCTTTGTAATCACCTTAGTGTTACCATCACCATGCATATGCTCATCCTATGCGTAGCACTACTATCTACTTGTCAACTTTTATCAGCGTGACCTTCATAGATGGTGATGGGGTTATAGTCCTAGGGTAGGGTCATAGGCCTACCCTATAAGTCCTACCCAAGGACTAACCTTCATAAGGGATAAGGCCCTTAGTCAGTTCCGACTGAATTAAGGATTTCCCATCATCCAGTCGGTGACGAATCCTCCATCGTCCAGTCGGAGATGGGCATTCGGAGCGTATCAAACTTACCGACTGGATTCCACTCTGTGCATCGTAACCCCCTTGGAGGGCAACGGTCATACGTTTCCATGTGCCTTTATTAGCATTTAAGACATACGTTACCTGTAACGTAGGCATTTATTCGCCACTATTCCACCCCTGTGTACCGAACCATTGTGAAGGGCAGCACACTCTATATAAGCCGCCCTTCCCCACTCGTGTAGGGGTTAGGAATTCACTGTAATCCATATTCCACTCGACAACAAGCTCCCAGAGCACTGAGATGTAGGGATATTACCTCCATCGTAGAGGGGCCTGAACTCATACAACCTCGCCGTAGCTAAGGCTCTACCCATCCTTTCGTACCCTACACATCTACTGTCAGACTTATACCCACGACAGTTGGCGCCCACCGTGGGGCAGGCGTCTAAGCGACTTCCGGCGAGTTTGCGACTACATCTTTTCGTCATGTCATCCGGTGGAGATTTGAGCATGGGTGACGAGATCCTCTTCGGCGCTCTCTCCTTCATCGTCTATGATTCGGCATGGCTTCGGGATGCCCCTCTCGACGTCGAGGCGCTCCCCCGTCGCGGGGCTACGCACTTCCGTGCCGGCGCCCGCGGTATTCTTCTTCTCCAGCAGTCGGCTCCGGTGTCGACCTATGCCGCGGTCACGCGCCGCAACAAGCAGTCCCGCCGTCTGAGGCTCCAACGTTGGGTGCAACACGCCTAGACGCGCCAGAACGCGTCCTCACAAGTGGCGGTCCTAGAGTCGGTTGTGGTTGCACCGCTGTCCCAGCGCTCGGACTCAGTTCCGACTAAGTTTCCTTCAGAGTACTTGGGTCGTGGGCCTGCGGCTGAAGTGCACATGGCCAACTCCCATGATAGTCCCCGCCAAACTGTCCGGAACGAGCACGAGGTCGGCGAAACATCCGGCGCTCGCCGTCAGCCCCGCCGTTCTGCCAGCCGGCACACTCGGCGGAGCAACGTGGAGGTGTTCCGCACACCCGTCCTCAACCTGGCTGTCGCCGCCAGGATAGCCGATTATCTCCAGCCGACTGATTCAGAGGCTGGCAGAGGGATCGAGCAAATCCGCGCCTTGCTGCACACGGCGCAGCAGCAAAATTCGGCGGTCTCCCAATCGCACAACATGATCCACAATAGTTCTGTTCGTGCGAACACACATCAGTCAGTTCACAGTCCCGATTCTCATCAGCGACACACCGGAGGCAGCCGTTCCATAAATCTTGAAGATCGTCGCCGTTCACGCACCCCTCCGCGGGGTGGGCCCTACGGGCGCCGATATCATGATGATCAGCGTTCAGTCGGTGACACTTACAATCCAAGGCCCTACGCGAGAGGGCATATCGCCCAGAGGAGGGTCAACAGGGGCCGAGCCCACCACGATGGTCACGATATGGACCGTCCGAGTGGAAGCAGGACCAGCGTCTCTGGTCCCGAGTGTTTCAGTCGAGCCATCCGTTCGGCTGACAACCCTTCCAACTTCCGACTGGCGGCGGGGATCAGCAAGTTTATAGGAGAATCCAAGCGAGAAACATGGCTGGACGACTACCGAGTAGCAGTCCAGATCGGAGGAGGGGACGACCACGTCGCCATGAAACACCTCCCTCTGATGCTCGACGGCTCAGCACGAGCGTGGCTGAACCAATTGTCCCCCTCAAGCATCTACAGCTAGGCAGATCTGGCCCGAGTATTCATCAGGACCTTCGAAGGGACGTGCAAACGCCCTGCTGGCCTCGTGGAGCTCCAGCACTGTGTCCAGAAGCAGAATGAGCCCCTGCGCGATTTCATTCAGCGTTGGACAACCCTCTACCACACGGTGGAGAACGTCACGGAGCACCAAGCAGTCTGCGCCTTCAAGGCAGGCGTGCGGTATAGAGATTTGTACCTGAAGTTCGGTCGAACATGCGACATCTCCATGAGCAAGATGATGGAGATAGCGGCATGCTATGCAAATGGTGAAGAAGAGGACCGCATCCGTAGCGGCAAGCACAAAGCACTCGCCGATGGAGATGGGAACAACACTCGGAAGCAGAAGCAGAAATCTCCGTCCATTCCGCAGGCAGAAGCCGCAGCTGTTACCAATGCCAAGTTCAAGGGCAAAGGGAAGGCTCAGTTCACCCCGAAGAAGAAGCAGTTCGGAAACCCCATCCTGGACCAGCCATGTCCGATTCACACGAAGATGGATGAAGAGGGCAACACCATATATCCGAAGCATACCACTCGGCAATGTCGCCTCCTGATCCAGGGGTTCGGCGAAGGGCAACCGAGTGAAAAGGGCAATGAACAGGATGAGGAGGACAAGGAGGATCCGTTCCCCCAAGTCTATGCAACACTGATGATTTTTGCTGACGTTGAGAGCAAGAGTCGTCTGAAGCTGGTGAACAGGGAGGTGAACATGGCCATGCCGACAAACCCCATGTTCCTCAAATGGTCTCAGACTGCGATCACCTTTGACCAGTCGGATCATCCAGCACACATACCCACCCCAGGGAGGCAGGCTCTGGTCATCGACCCGGTGGTGGAAGGAGTCCGACTGCGCAAAGTCCTCATGGACGGCGGTAGTGGTTTGAACATCATGTACGCTGACACTCTCAAGGGGATGGGCATTCCGTTGTCCAAACTTAGCGAGAGCAGCATGCAGTTCCATGGAGTCGTCCCTGGACGGAAGGCCAAGTCACTCGGCCAGATCGCGTTGGACGTCGTCTTCGGCTCCGACAAGAACTTCCGCAAGGAAAAGTTGACGTTCGAGGTGGTGGACTTCCAGAGTGCATACCACGCGATTCTGGGCTGCCCGGCGTATGCGCGTTTCATGGCCCGTCCATGTTACGTGTACCTGAAGCTGAAGATGCCAGGCCCGAAAGGTGTGATCACTATCACAGGCAATCGGTAGCGGGCCGAGGAGTGTCTGCAGCAGGGATCGAGGATCGCCGATCAGCAGATGGCTGTCCTCGAGCTTGACGAGTACAAGAAGATAGTCGACCCCGCTGACTTGATGTGTTCGAAGAAGCCACCTTCGGAGTCCGCATTCCAGTCGGCGGGAGAGACGAAGAAGGTCAGCATCCACCCGACATACGACACCGCTGCCCCGACGAACATCTCCACCACCCACGATCCTAAATAGGAAGCCGAGCTCATCCGATTCCTCCGTGAGAACTGGGAAATCTTCGCATGGAAGCCCTCTGACATGCCAGGTGTACCCAGGGAGTTGGCTGAGCACGGACTGCATGTGGATTCCGCCGCTCGACCTGTCCGAGAACGCCTGCGTCGGTCCGCCGCGCACAATAGGAAGGCAATCGGAGAAGAGGTGGCCAAGCTTTTGGCAGCCAACTTCATTCGCGAGTTACTCCACTCCGAGTGGCTCGCCAACGTTGTCATGGTGCCCAAGAAGTACAAGTCGCTCCGAGTGTGCATCGACTTCAAGCACCTCAATAAGGTCTGCCCGAAAGACCATTTTCCGCTCCCCTGCATCGATCAAATTGTCCATTCAACTGCGGGTTGCGAGGCGTTTGTCATTTCTTGACGCCTAGTCGGGCTATCATCAGATCTGTCTGTATGGCCCCGATGAATCAAAAACAGCCTTCATCACCCCATTTGGGTGCTTCTGCTACATCACTATGCCATTTGGTTTGAAGAATGCAGGAGCAACCTTTATGCGCATGATCCAAAAATGCCTCCTCGACCAGATCGATCGAAATGTGGAGGCATATATGGATGATATCGTAGTCAAGTCACGCAAAGGTTCCGACCTACTGACTTACTTGGCAGAAACATTCGCCAACCTTCGTAGGTACGATATCAAGCTCAACCCAGCCAAGTGTTCATTCGGCGTTCCCACGGAAAGTTACTCGGTTTCTTCGTTTCCAAACGAGGGATCGATGTCAACCCCAAAAAGATGGGGACCATTGTCCGAATGGAGCGGCTCGTCAGAATACACGATGTTCAAAGGCTCACAGGTTGCCTAGCGGCTTTGAGCAAGTTTATCAGTCGACTCGGCGAGAAGGCGCTTCCTCTGTACCGACTCATGAAGAAATGAGATACTTTCGAGTGGACAGACGAAGCCTAAGTCGCATTCGACGACCTCAAAGTCCTACTTTCCACCCAGCCGGTTCTTACTGCTCCGCTCAGTAAAGAGCCCCTTCTTCTGTACATCGCGGCTACAAATCAAGTCGTCAGCACTGTTCTCACAGTCGAACGAGAAGAAGAAGGCAAAGCATACAAAGTTCAGCGGCCAGTGTATTATGTCTCCGAAGTCCTGACTCCTTGCAAGCAGAGGTATCCCCACTATCAAAAACTTATCTACGGCATTTACATGACTACGAAGAAGGTGGCTCATTATTTCGAAGACCACTCGGTGTATGTCGTTTCTGATGCTCCTATGTCGGAAATCCTCCACAATCGGGACGCATCGGGTCGAGTGGTGAAGTGGGCAATGGAGAGTTATACTGCGACATCAAGTTCGAGGCCAAGAAAGCTATAAAGTCTCAAGCTCTGGCTGACTTCATAGCAGAATGGGTAGAACAACAGCAACCGACCCACATCTACTCAGCTCATTGGACAATGTTCTCCAATGGGTCCAAGATGTTGAATGGCTCCCGCGCTGGCGTTGTGATCATATCACCAAAGGGTGACCAACTCAAGTATGTGTTGCAGATACACTTTGATTCCTCCAACAATGAGGCAGAGTATGAAGCTCTCCTTTATGTACTGTGCATGGCCATCGCACTCGGCGTCCGTCGCCTGATGGTCTATGGCGATTCAGATTTGGTGGTTACTCAGGTGATGAAGGAGTGGGACGTCAGGAACCCCACCATGACCACATACTGCAATGCGGTGAGGAAGCTCGAGAAAAAGTTTGAAGGTCTAGAACTCCACCATGTTCCATGACTGAAAAACCAAGCAGCTGATGAGTTGGCAAAACTCGGATCCACTCGGAGACCAGTCCCGAGTGACGTCTGCCTCGAGCACCTCCACCTTCCCTCAGTTAAAGAAGATCCTTTCAAAGAGGAACTAGTACAACCAAAGAGCTCGACAAATCCGACTGAAGTCGAAGTACCTGCTGTGGTTGATTTGTTCATGGAGATTCTTGTTGTCATCCCCGATTGGACTGTGTCGATCATTGCATACATCCTGAGGCAAGAATTACCAGAAGACGAAGTCCAAGCCAGACAGATCGTCCGCATGTCAAAGTCTTTCACTGTCATCGATGGCCAGTTGTACAAGGAAAGCGTTTCAGGCGTCCTTCAATGATGCATCTCCCCTGAGGAGGGACAGTTAATCCTGGAAGAAATTCACTCGGGAACCTACGGTCATCATGCCTCTTCAAGAGCAATCGTCGCCAAAGCATTCAGAGCTAGCTTCTTCTGGCTGCAGGCGAATGAAATGGCGAAAGATATGGTCGACCGATGTGAAGGCTGTTAGTTCTACTCTAACAAGTCCCACAAGCCAACATCTGTGTTGAAGACAATCCCTCTTGTCTGGCCGTTTGCGGTATGGGGATTAGATACAGTCGGTCCATTCAGGACAGGCCAAGGGGGATTCACACATCTGTTGGTGGCAGTCGACAAGTTCACAAAGTGGATCGAAGCCAAGCCCATCAAGAAGCTCGATGCCCTAACGGCCATCAAGTTTGTCAGGGACATCATCTCCAGATTCGGAGTACCTCACAGCATAATCATTGACAACGGAACAAACTTTGACTCGGACAGATTCAAAGGTTTCTCTACATGCCAAGGTATCCGAGTGGATTTTGCATCTGTGGCGCATCCCCAAACAAACGGGCAAGCAGAGCGGGCGAATGGACTTATTCTGCAAGGTTTGAAGCCTCAACTCCTGCGAGAGGTGGCACATGCCGCTGGCGCATGGGTCACCGAGCTACCTTCGGTGCTTTGGGGTCTCGCACAACCCCAAATAGATCTACAGGGCGATCCCCGTTCTTCCTCGTTTACGGAGCAGAGGCAGTCCTTCCGAGTGACTTTCTTCACCACGCTCCACGAGTTGAACTCTTCTCCGAAGCTGAAGCAGAACAAGCAAGGCAAGACGGAGTGGATCTTCTAGAGGAGGAGCGCGAGATGGCACTGACTCGCTCAACCATTTATCAATAAGATCTGCGGCGCTTTCACGCGCGACACGTCAGGAGTCGTACATTCCAAGCAGGCGACCTGGTGCTCCGAGTGGATCAGCAGAGACCTCACAAGTTGTTTCCCGCCTGGGAAGGACCCTTCATCATCTCCAAGGTGCTGAACAACGGAGCATATCGACTCTACAACATCGACAGGGAAACGGACGAGCCACGAGCATCGAACGGAGATCTCCTGAAGCGCTTCTACACGTGACCGTCGACTGAAGCAATGTAAAGAACAAGTATCGTTGAAGTAATACAAAGAAGATTGAGTTTTTGCAGATTCAAAATTCTTCCGCGGTCACAGACTCCGGTCTCAAAAGAAAAAAAAAACTTAGCTGCGATCACGAATCGCCTAAGTATTAACTTTCTCCGAGTGTGCACTAAACGTCGCACTCGGGGACTTAGCTGCGATCCAGAATTGCCTAAGTATTAACTTTCTCCGAGTGTGCACTAAACGTCGCACTCGGGGACTTAGCTGCGATCCAGAATCGCCTAAGTATTAACTTTCTCCGAGTGTGCACTAAACGTCGCACTCGGGGACTTAGCTGCGATCCAGAATCGCCTAAGTATTAACTTTCTCCGAGTGTGCACTAAACGTCGCACTCGGGGACTTAGCTGCGATCCACAATCGCCTAAGTATTAACTTTCTCCGAGTGTGCACTAAACGTCGCACTCGGGGACTTAGCTGCGATCCAGAATCGCCTAAGTATTAACTTTCTCCGAGTGTGCACTAAACGTCGCACTCGGGGACTTAGCTGCGATCCAGAATCGCCTAAGTATTAACTTTCTCCCAGTGTGCACTAAACGTCACACTCGGGGACTTAGCTGCGATCCACAATCGCCTAAGTATTAACTTTCTCCGAGTGTGCACTTAACGTCGCACTCGGGGACTTAGCTGCGACCAAGAATCGCCTAAGTACAAACTTTCTCCGAGTGTGCACTTAACGTCGCACTCGGGGAGTTAGCTGCGACCAAGAATTGCCTAAGTACAAATTTTCTCCTAGTGTGCACTAACTGTCGTACTCAGGGACTTAGCTGCGATCACGAATCGCCTATCTACACACTTTCTCCGAGTGTGCACTTAACGTCGCACTGGGGGACTTGTCTGCGATCAAGAATCTCTTAAATAGAAAGCTTCCTTCGAGTGTATCTCATAGATCCACTCGGAGGCTTAGCAAACCCTCATTGAGGCTCATGTAGATGTCAAGACAACAGACAATTACATGAGTAGCAGAACCTCATTGAGGCTCATGTAGATGTCACGACAACTGACAATTACATGAGTAATAACTCGCTCCGAGCACGACCTTACAGTCACACTCGAAGACTTAGCCGCGATCACGAATCGCCTAAGTACTCAATTGCCTTCGAGTGTATCCTACAGATCCACTCGGAGACTCAGCAGACCATCAGTGAGGCTCATGCAGATGTCAAGACAACTGACAATTACATGAGTAGCAGAACCTCATTGAGGCTCATGTAGATGTCAAGACAACTGACAATTACATGAGTAACAACTCGCTCCGAGTACGACCTTACAGTCGCACTCGAAGACTTAGCCGCGACCACGAATCGCCTAAGTACTCAATTGCCTTCGAGTGTATCCTACAGATCCACTCGAAGACTCAGCAGACCCTCAGCGAGGCTCATGCATATGTCAATACAAATGATAATTACATGCTCCGCATGTTTGCCATTGGCTTCACCAAGAAACGCCAAACAAAAACCACGAGCCAAAATTGTGTCAACAACTCTTTGGCAAAGAAGAGAAAAAGATTCGATTCAAATTCAAAGTTCGCCTAAAGATAGTTGGTTCGGTGTAGATCAAGCTTATCCACACCGAACCGCGAATGTGACGGCCAACAGCAGTGGCCAAAGTTTCATACAACCAACACTCGGCATACCGAGGTAAAAGTTTTATTAAACGTCGTCAGGTTTGGCACCGGGATCGACAGGCTCCACGAAAGTGTCGAGGTCGATCCCGTCTGCGATGCGAGTGGCGCTCTCAAGGAAGGTCTCCATGAAATCTTCGATTCGAAGCTTTTTGGGGTTGGCGACTTGCAACGCCTTCAACTTCTCTTCGCGAGCCTCCTTGTAGTGCACTCGGACCAGCGACAGAGCGACGTCCGCACCACAGCGAGCCGCAGACTTCTTCCACGCCTGCACTCGGTTCGGGACCTCCTCCAGCCAAGTCATCCAGCCTTCCATCCCTTGCCGAGACTCGTCTTCAGGACAAAGCTCCTTGTCGATTCGGCCGACGACCTCTCTCAGTCGACCGATGAAAGGTCCCACTTTGCCCAGGCGAATGTGCGCTCGGAGCATATCTCGATTGGCGTCCTCGCCGAGTGGAACGTTCAGAAGAATCGACCGCTCAACGTCAGCTGCTTCAGCCTCAGCGTCCATGCAAAAATCTGCAAAGACAGGACGAGCAAAAAGTAAGCACAACATGAAATGCACAGTCGAGAAGCACTCGGAAAAACAGAACTTACCACCGAGAAGCGCTGTCATCTTCCGGGCCCAGTCACTGACGTAATTCTCATGTGCTATGCACCGCCTGTTCAACACCTGCATTTGTCCCATCAGCTCGGTCCTTTGTTTCCCCATTTTCTCCACTTCAGCCACCAATGCCTTGTTTGCCTCACGGGCCTTCTCCAAGGACTTTTCTTGTTCAGCCAGAACATCCTTCATACCAGCCAAGGCAACCATTGCTGCATCCAGTTCCCCAGCAAACTGAACCTTTTCAGCCCTCAGAGTCTCGTACGCTGATCCCATCTCGCAAGTTTTCTGCAAGTCAGCGCCAAGAGACGATCAGAAAAATTCAACAAGGACAACAATAAAAATTCTAAGTTCTTCAGACCCCTGCCGACGCAAGCAGTCGACAGCGGTCTCGGGGACTATGCCCAGTGGGTTCACTAAGAGTGACCCCACTGGCATGAAGCTCAAACAGGTCCGCCCTTTTGAGATACATGACAACAAACAAGCCTATGAGGTTACTACTACCCGACCTGAGTAAAATTACTCTCGGGGACTCATCCAGTAGGTGCACTCAGAGTGCCCCCACCGGTAACATTCGAACAGATTAGTTTTTGATCTGATCAAGTTAAAAAAAATGTGTATAAAGACAACTACCAGTGCAAACACTCGACAAAAGTCTCGGGGACTACACCCACTGGGTTCACTAAGAGTGAACCCACTGCAAAATAATCATACTGTATCCGAGTGCATTGCTCAAACACCCAGTGGGTTACAAGAGGAAAGTACATACTTACTAGCCCACTTACTCGGATATCGTCCCGCAGTTCCAAGCTTTGCTTGTACACGGACGCGATGGAGTCGTACGCTCTCTTGGCCTCTCCCGCCATCAACTCCGCCTGCACCATGGCCCCCTTGGCAGCTCCCACCTGATCTTCCGGGAGGCGCTGGACGTTGTACTGGACAGTCGACGGACCTGGCATCATAGGAGACTCCTTGGGCATCCCAAGTCCTGCTCTAGTCGGTTCAACAGCGATGAGCGCTGTTTCAGTCGACGGCATCGTCTCAGTCGGCGGCGCGTCCATGGCGAGAGTAGTAACCGGCGGAACAGCCTCAAGGACAGGCACCGCAGCTTGCTCGGACGTCCTTTGGTCGCCCTCCTCCACATAAATCACCTCTGAGGGAAACCTGACCGAACGGCATGAGACCACAGGAAAAAGGCAAGACCAAAGACAGAATTCGTGATGCAATAATGTAAACTCTCAGAATCGCCACGACGCACCTGGCTGGGATGTGACAACATTGTCCATGTCCATGGGATCGTCCCCCTGGCGTAGCGGAGAGGTGGAAGAGGTGGCAGCTCTGTCGAGTAAAATTCATTCAACCAATAAGCAGGAGTTCAATCAAATACTGGAAGAAGATAGAAGAACCATGCACTTACGTTGAGGTGACGGGAACTGTGACCCTCATCCGTGGCAAAGCCTTCCGAGGCTTATATCCACTCGGTTTGGCCGCCTTAGAGGGCTGGCCCGCAGGCTCAGCAGCAGAGTCCCTGGTCCTCTTTGTGCTCCGAGCACTCGGGACCACGGGAGCGGCTGGCGAGGCGCTCGGAACCACAGGAGCAGCTGGCGGGGCACTCGAGGCCGCTGGAGGAGCCGACGGAGCCACGGGTTCGTAACGGCGTTTGGTTTGAGGCTCTGGCGGTGGGGGTGGCGAGTTCTGCTCCTCATTTTCCTCCTCTTCTTCTTCGGACTCCTCCTCCGTCTCCCCACTGTCAGAGACATACTCGACGCTCTCCACGCTGCCCTCCTGGCTACCTTCCTCTTCCTTGGCCGGATTCCCGTTCGAGATAGGAGAAAACCAGTTGGTCCACGCCTGCACGAGATACAGTCGACAACATCAGACGTCGGACAGTGATTCAAGAAAGCGATAAATCTAAGACAATTGTGTGCACTCGACAAGTTGTACTCACCTCATTCGGAGGAGGGTTGTCCGCGCAGAAGGACTTCACTCGCCGGGCCCCTCTGGGGTTTCCGCAGGTGCCTGTGATGTTGAGGACCCACGACGCCACCATCTCCCCGGTCACGCACTCGACGTTAGTCCGAGTGGAGTCCTCAGGCCCCGTGTAGGGCCACATGGCATGGTGTCGAGCTTGCAGAGGCTGGATACGCCGACCCAGAAAAACCTCCAGCAAATCTATGCCGATGACTCCCCTTCGGACGACATCTACAAGCGCATCGACCAGAGGCTGGATCTGGATCTTCTCCGCCTTCATGAGCTCGAGCTGCTTAGGAGGAGCCGGTCGGTCTAAGCTAAAAGGAGGCAGTCCAGTTGTGGCATTCGGGCAAGCAACGTCCTGGCAGTAGAACCATGTCGACTGCCAGTTCCTGACAGATTCACACAACTGAAGAGCGGGATAGCTACTTTTACTTTTCTTTTGGAAGCCGAAGCCTCCGTAGAGCTGGAGGAGGTGAGTTTTGTCATCCGACTGGTTAAGTCGTTTGATGGTTTGGGATCTAGCAGAGAAGATGTGTTTGGAAAGCCCCCAATGGGGAGGACAGCTGATGAAACACTCACACATCACGACGAAGGCAGAGAGATGAGCTATTGTGTTGGGAGGAAAATGGTGGAGCTGCGCCCCGAAGTGGTTCATTATACCTTTGAAGAAGGGATGAGGAGGCAGAGAGAAGCCTCGGTGCACGTGGCTGAGCAGCAAGACGCGCTCCCCCTCCCGGGGCGCTGGCTCGGTCTCGCCCTCCACCGGCAACCTCCACGTCTTGTGCGCGATCAAGCCGTTGCCCACCAATTCCAGCAAGTCCCCCTACGTCACCGTGGAGGGGAGGAAATCCCCCTGGATCCAACCCGCCGGTACCGCTCGCTGCCGCCGCTGAGTAGGAGCCGCCGCCTTCCCCTTCTTCTTCCGCGCCTCTAGCTTGCTAGTCTGCCCCTTTGTCATGGCGGAGGCTGCAGATCCGCGAGGGAGAAGGAGAAGGAAGGAGCTTGGGATGCGCAGGAGATGGCGAGAGAAGCAGGGCAAGTGCAAGTTATCCGGCGAGTGTAACGAAAAACCCTCGCCGCAGAGGTTTAAATAAGGTTCCGACTGGGTCACTAGCAAGTGGCCCCGAAATCTTATCCCCCGACCGGTTGCTGCAATATTAGTGGAGAAGATGAAGGCGCGGGAATCAAGGCGTCAGATACTACTCAATTGCGATGTCGTCATCCCCGCTGAGCGCGCGGCAACCGAAATTTGAGGATCCCGGAAAATCCACCGCTGTCAGTTGACTGGTCACGTCAAAAGATAACACGGAAGCACTCTGTCCCTGACAGTTCGTTTCACAAATACATCCACTCGGATCATTGGTCAAAGAAGATAAAATGGATCGAGGCAAACAACGCCAAAGTCGCATCCGTACCAGTCGGATCCGTACTCCAAGCATCGCTTCGTTGTTCCAACCCCAATCCATTCGGGGACTAATGATGGGGTTATAGTCCTAGGGTTGGGTCATAGGCCTGCCCTATAAGTCCTACCCAAGGACTACCCTTCATAAGGGATAAGGCCCTTAGTCAGTTCCGACTGAATTAAGGATTTCCCATCATCCAGTCGGTGAAGAATCCTCCATCGTCTAGGCGAAGATGACAATTCGGAGCGTATCAAACTTACCGACTGGATTCCACTCTGTGCATCGTAACCCCCCTGGAGGGAAACGGTCATACGTTTCCATGTGCCTTTATTAGCATTTAAGACATACGTTACCTGTAACGTAGGCATTTATTCGCCACTATTCCACCCTTGTGTACCGAACCGTTGTGAAGGGCAACACACTCTATATAAGCCGCCCTTCCCCACTGGTGCAGGGGTTAGCAATTCACTGTAATCCATATTCCACTCGACAACAAGCTCCCAGAGCACTGAGACGTAGGGCTATTACCTCCACCGCAGAGGGGCCTGAACTCATACAACCTCGCCGTAGCTAAGGCTCTGCCCATCCTTTCATACCCTACACATCTAGTGTCAGACTTATACCCACGACAGATGGTAAGGTCATGCTCAAATGCAAGTGCTCCAAAGGAGCCATCGGTAACACCATGGCAGGGTGTACCGATTAGTCTTGACTATATGCTTCAAAATAAAATAATCATCATGTCATGCATAAAACATTTTCTCAGGCATGGTCAAAGGGCTGCTTGCCTTGCTCAAGTAGGTCTCCGGGTCTTCAAGGTCTTCTAGTCCAACTCCGAGTACTCCGTATATTTTGCCAACTATCGTCGGAAACAAGCACAATAAGCCACACAACAAGCAGAAACAAAAGTGTTCTATAAATAGGACTTTTATTTTTCTTGGACCTCTCTGGTCATAAGAAAAATACGCGAAGCTTGCTCTAGGAGATTTGGATCATCAGAGGTTTTTGACTGGAGGAAAGGAGGAATAGGTGAGCCTTTCAGAAGTCTAAAAAACATTCTGCTAAAAATGAGTTGAGCCACTCATTTAAGAGAGCATGAATTTAGAAACATTTAGGAAGTGGTTTCACTGAATTTGGAGTTGACATTAATATTGTATGGGTTTTACAATATGGGATAATTAGGAATAGGTGTTGTTTATTAGATGCAATAGAAATAGGCAGATAAAAATGTTGACTAAGGCTTTAGATCAAGATTTTATAAGGTGGTGTTTAAAGTATTCAAATTGGTGTTTGAATATTAACCCCACAGAGAATCCTTTGGAAATGTGTGCATTGCACATATCTAGATAGAACATGATTTTAGGAACCTGTAGAAATTTGAATCATGAAAATTGGGATCCAAATGAATTGTTTATGAAATTATTGGTCTCTCCAAAAATAAGGAAATAAAAAAGGGGTTGTACCATATTGGTTATAACGTGCCTAGGGCGCTGGGGAGGAACTGAGTCGGCGCAGCGGCTGGACCTCGCGCGCAGCAGGCCACGCCAAAGGTGTATTCGAGCCGGGGCGCCTTTGTTGTGGAGAGGCGGCCAGGGAGACCCCATCTCCACTTACCAGGCGTGGGCCTGGCCGACTGGTCACCGACGGGCGGGGCCCGCCTATTAGGACCGTCCCTTACCTCCCGCTCGATGGGGTGAGACAGGGGAGGTGGGCAGGGTAGCAACCGATGCATGCCCCGGTGGCTCTGGCTGCCCCTCGGCGATGGCCGGCGCTCCTGATGGGACCAGGGGCTAGGCCACTCCCATCCCGCTGCTTCACGAGCTCGGGGGAGGGCTGGAGTAGCTTCGGCCGAAGTGGCCGCGGCGAGGGCGGCGACCCTCACTGGCCTCGAGCAATGCGGGCCTCTGGGAGCAACAGCAGTGTCGGAAGCGGTCTGCGGCAGCTAGGGGAGGACCCAACAGAGGCCATGGCTGAGAGGGTAGCCCACCTCCGTCCGAATTTGAGCGCACGCTGCCGGCGGGCTTCCGCCATTGGAGGCACATGGGGAGCTTGGGACTGCCTTGGGCTGGTCTCGGAGGTTGCTAGGAAGGGAGGGAAGTAGGAAGGAGGTAGCACGGCTCGATGGAAGCCCTAAATGGAGGGGGGCGCACAACAGAGACTCGAGAGCGCCTCGGGTGCTCTGAGCATGGCAAGAGCACATGTGCCAGAGGGGGCTTGGCAGATTCTAGGCATCGAGGATAACTTGGACGGTCAAAGGGGAGTGCCCTGGCGTTCTGGGACAAACTGCCATGGCTAATCATGGCCTCCAGGGTGAAGACAAGGTGCAGAGCACCATTATTGCACGCCAGGGAGGTGGTCACCACCACACTACGTGTCCATGGCCACCCCTTGGCCAGACCAAGGTGTCAAGCATGCAAGGCATGCGTTGGAGAGAGCACTGGTGAAGTTTGAACTTGAATGGAGCAGATTAGACAGGGTTTCAGCTCTGCTTAAGTTTGCAACAACAAATTTGGGGCTAGCAAGGTGTGTTTGCACTGAGAGGAAATTGAGATCAGACCTTGCCTCGCAGCCTTGTTTATGGAAGGAGTACAAGATTGCCAATTTTTAACTCATGGGAATGAGATTAGCTAGCAGTTGTAGTTCAAGGCTACAATTCTTCCAAAGATCAAGTTTCCAATGGGCTACACATATTTCCCACATGAGCATGCCATATATTGGTTTTAAATGATGCATTAGCATACTAGAGGCTCTCCAGAAAGAGGTGGGGGCATTTGCTTGAGCAGAAATATAGCAAGAGGGGTAAAACAATGCAGCCAAGGTAAAAATGACAGGTAGATAGATGGAGTCATCCTCCAATAATTGACCAGAGGCCATGGAAAGGTTAGTGGAGGTAAAAAGGGAACTAGAGAGGGTTGTGCTAAAGTTTTAAGCTCAAGGAGATTAGTGGAAGGGACCAAAGTAGCAATTTTGGTAATTAAGCAGAAGGTGTTTGATGGATGTTAGGGCTAGCAAATGGACTCCATTTGCTACGAAACTTAAGAGGATCACATAATAGGTGAATATAGGCTTGGGCACCAAGTTTGGGATTTGGTGGAGAAAGTTTCCAATGTAGACTTGAAAATCCCATGAAATGGGCAGAAATGGCTTTCTGCATATAAAACCATGCAAATCAATTCCCACAAATCCAAAACTTGGTTTGGTGGCATTATTTGAGCATTAGAGCATGCCCAAAAAGTTCGGGATCCATTGGAGAAACTCTATAATGTAAAGTTTCCCAAAGTTAGAAATCAACAAATAAGGTTTTGAGGGGTTTGGGACACGTTCTTCTATTTTACTTGATGCACCACTTGGTGTGGATGCATGATTGGAATATCAGAACATGTCCACCAAATTTGAGCACAATTGGAGACACATGGCAATGTAGAGTTGCTCAAATTTGGATTTGAGCAAATAGTATTTCGGAATATTTAGCTGAATCAAATTAACTTGGATTGAGATGAAAGTTGGGAAGATAATTACATATGACATGTGTGGCATGCTAGAATTTTACTGGGATTTATTGGGAATATTTCCTATATAAATATTTCAAAAGTTTGAAATAGGCAGGAAGGGTTTTGAAGGGTTTTGCCCAATATTTTGAACATGACCATGTGTTGAAACTCATATATATGGAATATATGTGTCCATTAAGTTCTTGTAAATTTTCTCAAATATTTTTTAAGCAATAAAAATAACTTTGCTTCATAAGGGACCATTTCTGGCCTATGAGAAAGGTATCTAAATAAAACTGTGAAATAACTTTTCAAATAATAATATGGTGGTTTTGGGAAGCCATTTTGATAATGGGATTTACATAAAATATTTGGTGCCCAGTAACCTTCCTGATTTGAGGACTTGTAGTACAGATCCAAACTCACGGGTTTTAAAAGCTTAAATCGACGAAATGCTTTTTGGTCAAAATAATATTTGGTAGAAATATTTTCTGGTCCTATACACATGGCATGATCATTAGGCAAGGGTTTGGTTCAAGGAGGTGAGTCTAGAGAGTAAAAGGAACATTGAGATTTGAACATAAGCAAACAAGCAAGCAAGCAACAATCACATCAAGCATCACAATCAGTCATAATTCTTTTAATTGGTCCTAATTATTGAAATAAGTTAATTTAGTCAGGATAGTCAAACACAGGGTGTGATAGACCTTACCCCCTTAAGAAAATCTCGTCCTCGAGATTTCTAGGCTAGCGTTGGAGAGATAGTGAATTTTAAGTTGGAGGCATTCTTCATGTCCATGTGTTGCTCTTGTGGGTCCTGAGGTGCTTGATGATACAACTTCGAATGCTCCGGATGTCCTTGCCTGACCGTGAGCGGGGTTCTGGCAATAAGTTAGGCTTGATCGAGGGTCAAAGGCTTGGTGGACTAAGTTCGTGCAAGGTTCTAAGTTCACTACAAGAAATATGCTAATACACGACGCTATATTTTCGTCGCTACATCGTCACGGTTTTTAATTTACGACGATCTTACGACGAAAAACGAAGCGTCAAAAACTGACAGCAACGACGTTTTGATCGAAATCGTCGTAACTTTTACGACGATTCCTAGATCGTCGTAACCTTTACGATGATCCTAAATCGTCGTTGGCAATCTGACCCAATCCCACGTGGCAAAATTACGACGAAATTAAAACATCATGGCTAAAATCAGCCCAACCCATTTCATTTGATCACATGAACTGGTTTTAGTTTTTTGCCCTTTTTCTTATTGGGCTTCTTTTAGGGCCTTAGCATATTTATAGCCACTTCTAGTAAAAAATTTCGAATTTTGGTTTTTGGCCTTTTACTTTCTATTATTTTCTTTTTTGGTCATTTTATTTTTATACTGGTCCCACATGTCCTGTTGATCTCAAAATTAGTCCCACACGTCAGAAATTTCCAATTTTGTCAAATAAATATCATAACTTGGTCCCCTTGTCAAGTTGCCATTTCATGGGTATTCAAATCACATTCAGAATCAATATTTCAAATAGGCTAGGGAGGAAATGAAATTCATCCAAACCAACATTAAATTTGTCTATTACAATCTTTACACTACACCACAACCCAGATATACCTACTACTGCCTACTATTACAATACATATGCTACTTTTTTTGTTGATACACTTCATAGCTTCACACTTGCTTCGTTCTTCACCTGTGCAAAAACTAAGAATAAGATGTGAACTAACACTGTTGTTATTTAAATAACAACATTTACAAAAAAATGTGAACTAACACTACAGGTATTTAAATAACAGAATTTACAAAAAAAATGTGTGCATCGACAAGATGGAGCAGAATATAATTCATGAACCTTGTTAGATGATATACTATTTCATCCTTTTTGCCCTTAAAACTGACTGAACAGTACACTACCCATCGTGCGACCTTCATCGGTGGAATCGACACGCATCATACAAAAACTTGTACGTTGCAGCTACTTATTTAGGTACTATTTGGAATGGTCCTTGTGTGGTGACAGTAACACACCGACAGTAAAGATTACCTGTTGCTTCTGCCGAAAGTAGAGACGCACGCACCAAGCGGAAGCTCCCCTGATGCTTGTTCCGGTGGCACACGAATGCGGCAACCCCGTTCGGATCGCAGGACGATGCAGCAGCAGCGACAAGGTCCCTCGACCTCAAGCATCCCGACCAGCACCGGCACGGCGTCAGCGCCGGCTACTAGAGTGCCATCTGAACCAAGACACCACATGTAATGTTAACTAGTTAATTATAGTTGATGCTCCTTTGAATTCAGTAATACAAATCTAAAAAAAATATGACATTTTAATGGGCGTCTCTACAACCAAAGAAACTTGGGATAAAAGAGTGTGTGGATGGTAATCAATTTGGAGAAATTCTCATGATAGAGGATATGAAAAGAAGACAGAGTTAAGAAAATGAAAACATTAAATACATTGAAACTCGAAGAATGGGAAATGATGGTTTACTGAAACCTCTAACCACAAAACCACACCTACTAGGAGGAAAAGACCATGCATTGTATAAATCTGAATGCTAATACCAAAATAAATAGTTTGCATTGTTTAGTTCTTTTTCAATCTTTTTTCTAGAAAGGAAATATCAATTGTGGTATTACAAACTTAAAGCTAGTAAAATCTTAGCATAGGTGAATCTGAGTGCTAGTAGTAAAATACTTTGAATAAGTAATATTTGGTAGTCAAGTGCACTTCATAATTGTCAAGGAAAATGTAATCTTTTTCCTTTAGGTCCATATTTGTGTAGTCAAGTGCACTTCATAATTGTCAAGGAAAAAGTAATATTTGGTAATTTCTATTAATTAGATATACAAACAGCAGTCTAACCTTCATGCCCATATTTCAGGTTGACGGCTTGACGCACAATAGTCCATATCATGAGGTCACAATACATCTAAGGTATATCATGGTCATATTTCTCTTAATTTCTCTCAACCTACATTTGGCAGACAAACTGACTTATTAACCAAACTCTATAGAGTTGAAATATAAGGGTGAACAAATTATTCAGAAATTTTGTTTTGGGCACGAAGTCTCATTACATATTGTAATCCATGTTAGTTCTTTCAATTACCAATCATGTCACCTCAGTGGTGACTTGCCAAAGAAGGATGAGAACAAAGTGAATCATCCTTGCCCATTGCAAGGAAGCAAAAAACGGCGAAGTCGGCACCAATCCTAAAAAACAAAATGGCGCCAACAAAGGGGTGAAATCTGATGTCACTAAGTTCTAACGAAGACAAAGATACTATGGTTGTCTAGGGTTGGTTCATGCAGATTCTGTCCCATGATGCGCAACTCGATCTGATAAGGTTTGTTACTGGTACTAAAATACTGTAATGGCAATTAGAATGCGATTCTGAAAATAGCTGACTTGGTGTTAATAGCTTTCTGGCATAGCTTTCATCTCGGCAATTGCAACAATCTCATACCATCGGGTACATGTGGTGGATTTGAAGGCTAGTGTAAATGTACATCATGACATTTTTTGCATTAGTATGTTTTAACTTACGATAACATGAGCAGTAATCACACATTAATCTTTAGATTTTATACCCCATCTTTTTTGCCATTGTTCATATGTTTTGTGTGCCTACAGACCTAGAAAAAGGCAAACTAAGAACATCTAAAAGAAGTTTCCATGCAACTCTGATACAGGCAACAACGAAGATTGGTTTTATGATATAGCAGAATCAGAGTTACACTTCGTGGTAGATAAATTAATGCAGGAGAAAATTTTGATCTTATGACAAAGCAGAGTGAAGCAACTAAAGTACATGAAAGTAGGGCTTCACCCCTCAAAGAAATTAAGGTGCACATCAAAGTAGCTAAGGTACATGAAATCAAGCTCGCGGATTTGGCTCATATCAGCTGACTTAAACCAAACTTTAGCAATCTGAATCAAAACACTGATGTAATATTAACCATAAGTGATTCGCCACTGCATTGAGTAAGACAATAATATTAAGAGGAGAAATGTTAATGGTCTAAGTCCAGCTAATAAGTAAAATTAACTAATTAATGTATCATGTAATGCAAGCTCACTGTAGTAAAGAAAAAGTCGCTATCTAAACAGGTTAACATGATCCCTTAAAGCAAACATCTACGAGCAATTTCATACGAGATGTATCAAATTGCCATGAAGGAAATGAATTAGTAAAAGCGGGGACAAGATCACTATGACTGCTAGAACACTCTACATAGTATTGTAGCTTCTATTTGTAAACAATTGGTCAGACATTGTTTACAAGAGAGGTTGTAAACATGATCTCCATACTAATGCTCGATAGTTCCTCATTTGCACGCATCTAGCCTGAGTTATCCTTTCAGATCAAGCACTGAATCGAAGGGATAAACAATGATGATTGCTTTCTCCTGAAAAGTATCCTCCCAAGATTCGGCATCTCAGAAAATAATTAACATCATATAAGTAAAAATATATCTATGAGACAAGACATGGCCGCACGTCTGCATGATAAACAGGTGGTCGGTGCGTGTGCACAATGAGAGACAACACAGAAAAAGCCTCGCGGAATTCATATCGAAGAGTAAAAAAAGCTCACTAGACTTGAGGGATGTGTCGGCCTGGGCGACGTTCCGGGCCATGGAACACACGACCACGATGTCGTGCTCGGCGGTGGCGACGGTGTTGGCGGTGGGCGCATTAACGACGAGGCAGCCATGCTCGGTGGCAGCGGCGAGATCGACGCTGTCGATCCCGACGCCCACGCGACCGATGACGCGGAGCCTGCCACCGGAGGCCTCGAAGACGTAGGAGGGGCCGTAGGAGCAGTCGATGGCGAACTCCCGGACCAGCGCCAGCCCCGCGGCGCCCAACTTCTCGGCCAACAGCACCATAGTCTTGCCCTCGACGGCCACCGCGGCGGAAACGGACGGGGACGCGGTCGACGCGGCGGGGGCCGCGGGCACGGAGACGCAGATGCGGCCGCGGAAACACAGATGGGGCCGGCGGCGATGTGGGAGACGAGGGGAGGGGTGGATCAGACTGTGGGATGACGGGTGGGTCTGGTAGGGTTTGCAATTGGTTTTCCTTTTTGTGTTTGCATTTAGATATGTTGAGAGACGTTGGATCTGGTTAGCTTTGACGGCTCAGATCAGATACACTCGAGTGATCCGTGGGAAGGGTGGTTCTCCATTCTGATTGGTCATAGATATGTTTCATTTAAAATGTATTTTAAAACAATATAGAATATTAAAAAATGAAAAACTTTCACATTATATCATTACATGTGACCCAAATATTTCAAAAAACTATTCTGTAAAATGAGATATTATGTATAAAGATTCATACTTTCCAAGTTAAATGACCAAAGTTATGTTAAAATTCATGCCATGGTTTATTCAAATGAAGTAGTATTGTGCACACGGGTGCATCTTGCAATGGCAAAACAATGTTCCCTAAGGAAGTTTTTATTTTGGTGGAGTGAGGTTATATGGTGAGTTTCACCCCGTGATAAATTTTCATCAACTATAAAAAATATAAAATGTAGTTGCTTCACAAAATGAAAATATTACCAGAAACAAAGATTGGATGCTGAGCTCATATGGATTGTTAGATGGGGCTAAAATTTTGTGGAGAGCTACTTTTGGGCACATATAAGATGTGGAAAAAATTCAATTCATGAGGATATTCCTATCTAGTACTTCCTTCAAAAAGTTGTTAGCTGAACACAAACTTTGGAAATTTGCTGAGAAAGATTTACTAGGCAAATGGTTATGAAAGTTTTCATGAGGCAATGATTTGGATAGGAAAGAATGCCCCAAAAATATGAGGGTAATCAAAGAAATAGAAATATCACTTCCTTCACAAAGTGCTATTCTGAACAGAACAGGAAAATGAATATTGTTTAATTATTTTTGAACTATGGAAGGAATGGTTTTCACATATTTGAGGAATATATGATCCAATGTATTTATGAGAATTTTTCAAGAATTTTTGGAATGACAGAATAGTAGGTTGCTTCACAAACTAGGATGAGGTTGGATAGAATGGACTCACGAGTGACATGTCAACATAGTTAGAACATGTTACGACATTTTTAGAATTGTCATAAAAGTTATGGCGATATCATCTTATGTGGTTACGACGTTTTCGACTCACACCGTCGTAATTTATATGTAGATTTGATCCCCTCAAACGGCTTACGACGATCTCGGATGAAATCGTCATAGATTTATGATGAATTCATCAACAACATCTTAAAGAACGTCATGTATGAGAATATTTCTTGTAGTGCTTGCACGTGTATTCCGAGGTCGGAATACGTGGCAGGGTAGCGTGTCTAGGTGCTGGTCCTGCGGCTGCTCATGTCGGTTAGTGACATCTAGATGTCTCGTGTTCGTGCATAAGGGTCAAGGTCTTCGCGTAGCTCCCTGCTGACGGGGAAGTCCTTGACTCCCTTAAGGAGGGCGAGCTATGGTCGCAGGTGGTCTTCATCCTCGAGGGTGTTGTAGTAGATCTTCGATGGCTTCTCGTGAAAGGGTCTGGGTTGGGTCTCTACCATGAATCAAAGCTCGGAGACTCAGTGTTCCGAACGGGTTCTTCCATCTGGGAAGTTTCGAGAGGGGTTCTGGGGCTCGGCAAGGGGGTAAATCACCTTTAACAGGTTTTCACCATGATCTAATTAGGACTCTCATCCTTGATTTGGACCAAGAAGAGGCTCTTTGATTTCTCTCACTGTCCAAAGGCTTCATCGGCTTGGTCGTTGATGCTTGTCCTGCTTTTGCTTCGTCATCGTGGTCTCCCAACCATTACGATTCTTCGCCTCGCTTGGATGGGATTGACTTCTACTGCTTTTGGGTTGCTTCGAGAAGTCACCTTCTCGACATAACACCTTACTCTCGAGGGGCATAGTGATCGGTGTTCCGGGGGCTCCTCCAAACAGGACTAAGGTTCTCTTCGTCCTATTGGGTGAATAAGAATGTCATCCTTAAGGATAGCAACATACTTCCCAAAACATCACATAAGCACACTGCTCATGAGACTGGTGAGGAGAGCGGAAACTCGCCATGGGCGGTCACTGGCCGAGGGGTTTGTGGTCCAATATGATCTAGTTCTTCGTGCCCATGTTCGTCATAGACATGATGGGTGGTGGTCGGGGCGGCGTACTAGGCATTTTCCAACGACTTAGAGACTTTTCCTATGGTCATAATCCGACCATCTTATGGCTCAGTGAAGCTTTGGGGTTTCAAGGAACTTATAATGTGAGTGAATATTTATCATCTTATCTCTAAGCACATTCCTTAGGGGCCAATAGTCTGACCTCTATCTCTGGGCAATATCACCCTATATCATCGAAATATCATCTCACACTTGTTAACTCCACATCAGTGATGCTAGTCATCTCCGGGGTCTCAGGGAAGACCTTAACCTAAATCACATAGGTGTACTATAACTAAGTTACACATGCATCCCTATGTAAAAAATCCTCGGGAGAGCATACAAGCTTCTAAGCTTGAGTTAAGACACCACAATCCAAGTGCTCAGCTAGATCATCCAATGGACAGGGTACTGCATTCCTATATTAAGGAAACACGTAGTATACAAATCCAAGGTCTGGTTTCCTTCCTACGAATCCAATCACGTAGTCCACCAATCCTATTGATCACCATTGGACCCATTCACTACAAGAATCAGCTTCTTTGCCGTCTGCCATCACAGACGGCAAAGACAATATCCCGGACGGCAAAGACAATATCACAGACGGCAAAGATTCTCACGGCCGGCAAAATTTCTGCGTCAGCCTACGACGGCATAGGACCTTCTTTGTCGTCTGCCCCACCAAAGCGGACGGCAAAGCTCTTTGCCATCAACTTTCCTTAGGAGCAGTCGGCAAAGTGCTCGAGACGGCAGCCGACAGGCGTTGCCTCCGTTAGGGGTTAACGGAGGCTTTGTCGTCTGCCTCCCCGTCCATCTTTGCCGTCTGCTCCCCGTCCATCTTTGTCGTCTTCCTTCTCTTCCCCTCCCCTCCCCGTCCATCTTTGCCGTCTGCCTCCCCGTCCATCTTTGTCGTCTGCCTTCTCTTCCCCTCCCCTCTCCCTCCACTCTTTGTCGTCTGCCTCCTCCTCCCCCCTCCCCTGTTCCCTCTTCTTTGCCGTCTTTCCACCCTGGAGGCTGACGGCAAAGAGACTACATAGACACCCCAGAATGCACAACTGGGTGCCATGTGGCACCTTTGCCGTCAGCCAGCTGATGGCACAGGTCTTTGCCATCAGCTGGCAGACGGCAACGAGACCATATAGTTCCTGTTTTTTTTGTTTTATATTATTTCACAGCATATATATATATATATATATATATATATATATATATTTGACAGCACATTTATATAATTCACCAAACATATACTTGCCAACACATATATATAATTCACCACACATATATGATTCACCAATGTACATCCCCATATATCCAAAGAACCAACATACCAAGTATTGCACTGTTTATCCATATATACATATACATATAGTTCGACATGTTCATCAACTCAAATGAAAACTAGATGATATACATATAAAGTTCATCCATCGACATTGTTCAACTCCATGAATGCCAGCTTCCATGCATGTAGTATATCCAATCTGCAAAAATGTGAATAAGAAAGTTAGAAGAAGAACAAAATATGATGTTTTTCAGCTAATTATGTCATTTTTAGCGGAAAACAAGCTAAGTATATGTGTGGTGAACTATATATCATTTGTTGGAGCTAAATTACCTAATTATGTCTTTTTTGAGCTAAATGGGCTAATTATGTCATTTTAGAGGAAAACAAGCTAAGTATATAATATTCATGAGCTAACCAAGGTTATTATGCCATTTTGAGGTTATTATGGCATTTTGGAGCTAAATGGGCTAATTATGTCATTGTTGCGGAAATTAAAGCAATGATTATATGAAAGAGGAGAAGAAAGAGGAGGAGGAGGAGAAGAAGAAGAAATCAAGAAGGAGGAGAAGGAGGAGAAGGAGGAGCAGGAGAAGGACTAGAAGGTCCTTGGCCTTCTCCTCCTCCTCCTTCTCCTTCTTCTCTTCTTGTTCTTGTTCTTCTTCTTCTTCTTTCTTTTCATTTTGCCTACTTCTTCTCCTCTTCTCCTCTTGTTGGATCTAAATTACCTAATTATGTCTTTTTTGAGCTAAATGGGCTAATTATCCCATTTTAGAGGAAAAAAAGCTAAGTATATAATATTAATGAGCTAACCAAG
Organism: Hordeum vulgare subsp. vulgare; assembly: GCF_904849725.1. NCBI lineage: Eukaryota > Viridiplantae > Streptophyta > Magnoliopsida > Poales > Poaceae > Hordeum > Hordeum vulgare. Next base: position 251,139,896 of record NC_058520.1, on the reverse strand, counting down.
GTTCTTATGCCATTTTGAGCTTATTATGGTATTTTGGAGCTAAATGGGCTAATTATGTCATTGTTGGGTTAATTAAGGCAAGGATAATATGAAAGAGGAGAAGAAAGAGGAGGAGGAGGAGAATAAGAAGAAATCAAGAAGAAGGAGGAGGAGGAGACGGATAGAAGGTCCTTGGCCTTCTCCTCCTCCTCCTCCTCCTTCTGCTTCTTCTCTTCTTCTTCTTCTTCTTCTTCTTCTTTCTTTTCATTTTTCCTATTTCTTGTCCTCTTCTCCTCTTGTTGGAGCTAAATTACCTAATTATGTCTTTTTTGAGCTAAGTGGGCTAATTATCCCATTCTAGAGGAAAACTAGCTAAGTATATAATATTACTGAGCTAACCAAGGCTCTTATGCCATTTTGAGCTTATTATGGTATTTTGGAGCTAAATGGGCTAATTATGTCATTGTTGCGGAAATTAAAGCAAGGATAATATGAAAGAGGAGAAGGAAGAGGAGGAGGACGAGAAGAAGAAGAAATCAAGAAGAAGGAGGAGGAGGAGGAGAAGGATAGAAGGTCCTTGGCCTTCTCCTCCTCCTCCTCCTCCTCCTCCTCCTCCTTCTCCTTCTTCTCTTCTTCTTCTTCTTCTTCTTCTTTCTTTTCATTTTGCCTATTTCTTCTCCTCTTCTCCTCTTGTTAGAGCTAAATTACCTAATTATGTCTTTTTTGAGCTAAATGGGCTAATTATCCCATTTTAGAGGAAAACTAGCTAAGTATATAATACTAATGAGCTAAGCAAGGTTCTTATGCCATTTTGAGCTTATTATGGTATTTTGGAGCTAAATGGGCTAATTATGTCATTGTTGGGTTAATTAAAGCAAGGATAATATGAAAGAGGAGAAGGAAGAGGAGGAGGACGAGAAGAAGAAGAAATCAAGAAGAAGGAGGAGGAGGAGGAGAAGGATAGAAGGTCCTTAGCCTTCTCCTCCTCCTCCTCCTCCTCCTCCTCCTTCTCCTTCTTCTCTTCTTCTTCTTCATCTTCTTTCTTTTAATTTTGCCTATTTCTTCTCCTCTTCTCCTCTTGTTGGAGCTAAATTACCTAATTATGTCTTTTTTGAGCTAACCAAGGTTCTTATGCCATTTTGAGCTTATTATGGTATTTTGGAGCTAAATGGACTAATTATGTCATTGTTGGGGAAATTAAAGAAAGGATAATATGAAAGAGGAGAAGAAAGAGGAGGAGGAGGAGAAGAAGAAGAAATCAAGGAGGAGAAGGAGGAGAAGGAGGAGGAGGAGAATGACTAGAAGGTCCTTGGCCTTCTCCTCCTGCTCCTCGTGCTCCTCCTCCTCCTCCTCCTTCTCCTCCTTCTCCTTCTTCTCTTCTTCTTCTTCTTTATTTTCATTTTTCCTATTTCTTCTCCTCTTGTTGGAGCTAAATTACGTAATTATGTCTTCTTGGAGCTAAATGGGCTAATTATCTCATTTTAGAGGAAAACAAGCTAAGTTTGGAGGAGAAACTTACCATAGTGGTCATCAAGGAGGAGAAACGCCATGGTTGCTCGCGCCGGCTTCGTTTGGAGACGGTTGCCCTGGAGAAGGGTCGTGCGATGCTGCTGGGTGTTATTCTGCAGAAAAGATATTTTGCAATGTCTCATTTAGCATGATGACACTCAATTATTAATACTAGTTTATAATGAAACTCACCGTGCCAATCGAAGAGAAGACGGGCATCGGCGGAGGGACTTGACCGCTCTTCTCGCACAGACCCTGAAGAGTGGGTCGTATTAGTTAGTATTGAAACAGACATTACACACATGATTTGGCTAATGTGAAAAAAAAATACCACAAAAAGCTTGTACAGGGCCCGTTGACCCGCCTCATTCCGGGCCCTCTCCTCCTCAAGCAATCGTGCCGTGGTCTGGTCCGTCTCATCAAGAGCAGCCTGAAGAGCATCCTGGCTTGCCAATCTCTCTTTCTCAAGAGCAGCCTGGTTTGCCGCTCTCTCTTTCTGAAGAGCAGCCTGAAACACCATTCCTCGTTACCACAGTAATGACCTATGGTTACACACATAATGAAATGGATGAAAGTGTTCTTAGTCCGTACAACTAACCTCGATGGCAAGTTCGACTGGCCGTGGACGAGACGTTATCTCAGGACATCTGCTCGACTGGCGCGCCTTGATCTCCGGAAGAGTGAGTGGACAACGTATTATCCCATCTCCAATGGCTATCGAGCCATGGGGCCTCCCGCCACCAGATATCCTCACCAGCTCTGGATCCAAAGGTTCCTGGCTAGGGTTAAAGTCATCCCCTTTCGTAGCCTTCCCCGCGTCCCTGTATGCCACGAGATTCTAGTGGGATGATATGTTGGTGAAGTTATTGGGATCATCCAGGCCAGACTCAGAGAATGCCTTCGCCTTCTTGTACGAGGCAGTATGGGCCATGCCATAAATGTCGTACAAGTGTGGCATCTCAGTCTTATTGTGATGCGCCTAAAAGAGAGGAACAAAATATTAGCATCAAGAATGAATTGCATGAATCATGAAGCAAATCACATACCTAGTTTCGTACAAACTGAAGTAAGTTGGCGCTGCCTTGATGGTGTGGCACACCAACCATTTGGCTATGCCGATCCTTCGCATTCTTGTGGACGGCTCGCCAGCTGCCTGTGCACCACTCATCAACCAACGCCTCCCAACAATCCATGTTATCCGCACACCATCTCGGGGGCACCTGTAAGTTATTAGAAAGAATTTTCAGCGCTACCCCTATGAATGAAATCAAGAAAACTACGTAGAAGGACTTAAGAATAGGTAAGCTTCATGTATTGCTCCTTCAGAAACTTTCCACGGCAATCCTTCTTCTCCTTCTTAATACCACGCGTGGCGTAGTAATCTCGAATAGCCTGCGGCCGAGCCTCATGGCGCAAGTTCTGTAGTAACCGCCTACACTCAACCTCGAGAACCCTGGCCGCCTCCTCCACATATCCATCCTCACACCTATAGAAGGTCTGCAATCAAACGTGAAAACACCGATTAGTACAATAATTAGCCCAAAACCTCTTGATCACCATCTCAGCCCTCGTGTGGCACAAGACACCATCTATAATCTCCTTCGGCGGGGCCTGCGCAGCCTCGTAGTGCTCCCAGGTAAATCCTAGTGTAGGAACCTGACCCTCACCAGGCAACGTGACAAACCCCGGGAAATTTGTCCAGCAAAGCACACCAAGGACGGAGTTTGGCCTACGGACTCCAAGAGGGTGTACCCATCCCCTGCAGTATGATAAGGTCAGCGCATTAGATATTTGAACAAACTTGAAGGCGAAAGCTAAAAAAAGGGTAAATGTACTTACCTATCTCCTTCAGGTTTAATCACCGGCCTCTGCTCGCGGGTAGCCGGGGCGACCGGGAGACGTGTACTACCACGCTTGTACACGGTGGCCCCGTCCACCTGCACATCGCCCTCACTATCCGTAAGCTCATCCCCGCCATCCCCGCCCCCTGAGCCACCCGGACCTTCGGTCCAATCCGGCAACTCGGTACGATCCGGCCAAGGCTCCCATCCGGGCCTCTCCACGTCGGGTGAAGCCTCCGGAACCGTAGTCTCCTACGGCTGCTCCTGGGCCGAATGCACCTCGACCCGAGGCTGCTCCTAGACCGGAGTCTCATGGGACGAATGCCCGTGAACACCAGGCTCCTAGACCGGAGTCCCCGTAAAGCAAGGATAATATGAAAAAGGAGAAGAAAGAGGAGGAGGAGGAGAAGAAGAAGAAATCAAGAAGAAGGAGGAGGAGGAGGAGGAGGAGAAGGAGGAGGAGGAGAAGGATAGAAGGTCCTTGGCCTTCTCCTCCTCCTCCTCCTCCTCCTCCTCCTCCTTCTCCTTCTTCTCTTCTTCTTCTTCTTGTTTCTTTTCATTTTGCCTATTTCTTCTCCTCTTCTCCTCTTGTTGGAGCTAAACTAATTATGTCTTTTTGAGCGAAATGGGCTAATTATCCCATTTTAGAGGAAAACAAGCTAAGTATATAATATTCATGAGCTAACCAAGGTTCTTATGCCATTTTGAGCTTATGGTATTTTGGAGCTAAATGGGCTAATTATGTCATTGTTGGGTTAATTACCCTGGTGCATGGACATGCACCTACCACGCAAAGTTCGCAGGTCCAGAACTAACCAAGATAACTAAACCTATCGCTAAACCTAGATAGCACTAAACAGCAAAAAAAAAACAAAAACAGAATCTACCACTATAACAAAAACAGAATCTACCACTAAGTAACTAAAAAAGAATCTAGCTACCACTAAATACCAAACAATAAAAAATCAACTTCTTCTTCTTTTTTCTCTTCTTCTCCTTCTTATTTTTTTTCTTATTCTCTTCTTCTCTTCTTCTTCTCTTCTTCTTATCTTCTTCTTATCTTCTTCTTTACTTCTTCTCCTTCTTATTTTTTTCTTCTCTTCTTCTTCTTTTTCTTCTTCTTCGCCTTCTTATTTTTTCTTCTCCTCTTCTTCTTCTTCTTCTTCTTCTTCTTCTTCTCCTCCTCCTCCTCCTCCTACTCCTCTTCTTATTCTCCTCTTCTTGTCCTCCTCCTCCTCCTCTTCTCCTCTTCTCCTCCTCCACCTAACTAACCAAGCTAACTAACTAACCTAACTAAAACTACTAACCTAACTAAATCTACCACTAAAACTACTAACAATAACAACTACTAAAACTACTAAAAAAAATAAAACTAGTAAAAAATAATGTGGGTGGGGGTGGGGTGGGGGGTGGGGGCTCAGCGAGAGGGGCGGCTGTGGAGGGGCCGAGGTGTTGGGGGCGGCGGGGCGGCGCCGGGGGCGCCAGGGGCGGAGGCGCGACGGTGGTGGGGCAGCGGCAGCATCAGCGGGGGCGAGGTGGGGAGAGAGAGAGGGGCGGCGGCGGGGGCGACAGGGGCGATAGTGGGGCGCGACAGGGGCGGCGGCAGGGGCGATAGGGGCGGCGACGCGACGGGGGCGGCGGCGCGACGGTGGTCCTGGCGGTCGTTAGAGAGAGAGGAGCGCGCGGGGTGGGGAGAGAGAGCGAGGGGCGCGCGGGGTGAGTCGTTACAGAGAAAGAGGGGCGGGGTGGGGGGAAGGAGCCGTTAACGGAGTTAGCGCTTTGCCGTCTCCCGGCGGACGGCAAAGAGTCTAGACTCTTTGTCGTCTGCCTCCGGACTCTTTGTCGTCCGCTAGCAGACGGCAAAGGTCCGACTCCTATTTGACCTAGCCACCCCGCGGTCAGGTGGGCCTATCTATATCTTTGTCGTCTGCCCCTGGACTATTTGCCGTCCGCTAGCAGACGGCAAAGAGGTGACAGATGGCAAAAAGACTGTATGCCATCAGCCAGTACTGTGTCGTCTGTTTTGCTGAAGCTGACGGTAAAGACACTCTTTGCCATCAGCTAGCAGATGACAAAGACTAGGCAGATGGCAAAAAACTGTTTTCCAGTAGTGATTACTCCTACAATCCGATATCGATGGGGTTCTACCCGATCACTTAGACTCCTCATAATTCACATATCGTTGCAAGGACTACACCATAGTGTATCCACCAACTTCCAATATCATGGTCAACTAATCTCCAAGGCTAAGCTTATATAGGTTCATAAATCATTTTGACGACTCCAAATACTTCTACTTGTTATCCACCAAGAAACATGGTATCATGATCGAGATCATCAGGCTAAATCCAATTTACTCCAAACCATGTGGCCTCATACATCATTGATACTCCATTAAGGTCACATATTTAAACCCGAAACTCAAGTCCAATAAGAACTCTTACTCGTTACTCCAAGTCATTATGGTAAAATCATCAAACCATGTCAACTAGTTGTTAAAGTCAATTATACCACAAGAATTTTAGATCATGATCATAATCGTCCTACTAAATCCAAGCTTACTCCAGGAATATGTAGGTTATGCTACTTTATCAACTTGTCCCACCAAGTTCACCTACCTATATAAGGGTCTTACGACCCACCAAGTTAGTCTAGCTACATCCTCAAGATACATATTATCATCACAACATCTCATTGACTACATTTCATATCTCCAAAGACGATCCTTCTTATGGCATCATGGTTATGGTGCTAGCTTAAGAATGAAGGATAGTTATTCACTGTGGTCACTCGTTCCATAAAGAACCCATTGCTATATAGGGTTTGTCGGAGCTCAATGGGTGCTCTCGTAAATCTGTGTATTAGCACGTGACCAGAGGTTTGAGCTGGCGAAGCTTGTGGGGTCTAGTTGGTCTAGGGATGGATTTCCAATCTCGGGGGAAAGCATATCTTCCACAGGTCACGCCTGGTTGAGCACGTTATAGTTAGCATCTTCAGTGTCAGTCGTTTGTCAAAATGGACCCTTGGTACATCTTGTCTTGCTGGTGCCCTTTGTCGAGAAGGGTGAGAGATAGAGAAAGTAGCATAGAGGGGAGTGCAGAAGAGGGTGGTATTGTGCAAGTGCAATCAAACAAGTGTCGAAGAGTCAACTCAAACATCAGGATGAGGCAGGTGATATAACCGCATGCTTGTTGACTAGAGCAAAAGCGCGACTTATATCAAAGCACAAACAAACAAAAACAAGCAACACACAACATGGTTCCATCCGAACCATTTCATGAACTCGACTTCTCATAGGGGACTCATGACTCATCCTACCCTAGGATTCTCGGATTCGACAGTCGTGCTTGCTTCATGCTTCGGAAAGGAGTCCGCTCAGTCTTCTGGACCTTGTCATGGTGTCGCTGTGTCCCTTGTTGTTGCTTGCCGAAACGACTCGGGTTGGGCTGAAAAGAGTCAATGACGCCTTCTCATCTGGGGAGCTGCCGATGAATGTGGTTCCTCATGGCTGTCATTGAGAGGGTCTTCTTTATCTTTGCAATCTTGTCATTGTCTTCTTGCCTTCCAAGGCGTCGAGGGTTCCAAGTGGACAAACTTGGATGGAGCAGATTAGGCAGGGTTTCAGCTCTGCTTAACTTTGCAACAACAAACTTGGGGCTAGCAAAAAGTGTTTGCACTGAGAGGAAATTGAGATTAGACCTTGTCTAGCAGTCTTGTTTATGGAAGGACTACAAGACTGCCAATTTTCAGCTTAGGGGAATGTCATTAGCTAGAAGTTGTAGTTCAAGGCTACAATAATGCCATGAATCAAGTTTTTGATGGGCTGCTCATATTTCCCAGATGAGCATGCCATATATTGGTTTTAAATGATGCATTAGCATACTAGAGGCTCTCTGGAAAGAGGTGTAGGCATTTTCTTGAGCAGAAGTATAGAAAGAGGTCAAAATAGTGCTGCCAAAGTAAAAAATGAGAGGTAGATATTTGGAGTCATCCTCCAATAATTGACCAGAGGCTATGGCAAGGTTACTGGAGGTAAAAGGGGTACTAGAGAGAGGTGTGGTAAAGTTATACGCTCAAGGAGATTAGTGGAAGGGGCCAAAGTAGCAATTTTGGTAATTAGACGGAAGATGTTTGATGGATGTTAGGGCTAGCAAATGACTCCATTTGCTATGAAACTTAACACAATCACATAATAGGTGAAAATAGGCTTGGATGCCAAGTTTGGTATTTGGTGCAGAAAATTTCCAATGTATACTTGAAAACCCCATCAAATGGGCAGAAATGGCTTTCTACATATAAAACCATGCAAATCAATTCCCGCAGATCCACAACTTGGTTTGGTGGCATTATTTGAGCATTAGAGCATGCCCAAAAAGTTTGGGATCAATTGGAGAAACCCTATAATGTAAAGTTTCCCAAAGTTAGAAATCAACAAAGTAGGTTTTGAGGTGTTTGGGACAAGTTCTTCCATTTTCCTTGATGCACCACTTGGTGTACATGCATTATTGGAGTATCAGAACATGTCCACCAAATTTGAGCAAAATTGGAGATACTTGGAAATCTAGAGTTGCACAAATTTGGATCTGGACAGATAGGGGTTTGGAATATTTAGCGGAATCAAATTAACTTGGATTGATATGAAACTTGGGAAGATCATCACATATGACAAGTGTGACATGCTAGAACTTTACTAGGATTTTTTGAGAATATTTACTATATAAATATTTCAAAAGCTTGAAATAGACAGGAAGGGTTTTGAAGGGTTTTGCCCAATATTTTGAACATGACCATGTGTTGAAACTCCTATATATGGAATATATGTGTCCGTTGAGTAACTCTAATTTTTCTCAAATATTTTTAAAGCAATAAACAAGGGACCATTTCTGCCCTCAGAGAAAGGTATTTAAATAAAATAGTGAAATAACTTTTAAAACAATAATATGTTGGTTTTGGGAAGCCATTTTGATAATGGTATTTAAATAAAATATTTGGTGCAAAATTGCCTCCCTAATTCGAGGACTTGTAGTACAAATCCGAACTCACGGGTTTTGAAAGCTTAAATCAAGGAAATGCTTTTTGGTCAAAATAATGTTTGGTATAAATAGTTTCTAGTCCTATACACATGGCATGATCATTAGGCAAGGGTTTGGTTCAAGGAGGTGAGTCTAGAGAGTAAAATATTTGGATTTAAACATAAGCAAACAAGCAAGTAAGGAGCAATCACATCAAGCATCACAATCAGTCATGATTTTTTTATTGGTCCTAATTTTTGAAATAAGTTAATTTAGTCAGGAGACTCAAACACACGGTGTGACAGACAAGCCAAATAGGACCAGTTGCCATGATGCACGGTTCAAACATAGGTGCCAATGGTGGTCAGGAGAATAAAGTCAGCTTATATGGGGGCTACTAGTCCCCCGATTGTTTAGCAGTAATAGCATTGTCTTCTGCAATCCTATGCTTCGCTTTTTCCTGAGCATATGTCATTTGGAGACTTCCAACTCATGGAGTTTAGCTTTCTCACTCTCTTGGTCTATGAAAAATTAACGCATTATAATGGTTATATTGGACTGTATGTTTGAGTGACTCCCCTTATTAGCCCCGTGTACTCTTGGCGAGTCAATCCATCATGAACCCTAAACTTACCAAGGTTTAAACATTGAGGTGTCTTGTGAGAGCCGACATATGGAAAATAGACAAAACAATGGTTCATAGAACCCGCTTCACTGAAGCCTGACTTGAGCCTGATATGCGAGTCTAAATTATAAAGGTCATTGCAAAAACCTATCTTAGGGTATGACTAGCGCCTTCCAAGCCCTTATCCCTGTCGTGACTCACTGAGCCGACTTGTTAAAAATAACTTGATGCGATACTATGGTATTACTTTTCTAGGGAAGGATTCAATATTATTACCTGCTTATGCAGAGTATTTTGGATATGAAGCCATTTCCTTACGAAGAAAACAATCAATTGCAAGTCGACAAATTTCAGAAAGGCGGCTTATAATGAGGTAATGTAAAAAAGCCTGAGCATGCATGAAGGTATGACGCAAAATAGCAGTCTTTACATCTAAAGGTATTACATGGCTACAAAAGGCCAACGTTTTTCAATAATCGATAAATCAACCCGGTTGATAGTTCATCCAGGTTAGAATCTTCCGGGTTAGTCTTGGGCAGACATCTTGATCAAGATAACTGCGTCGAGCCTTCTGGATCCTGGATCTGGAGGTCGCCCATATGCTAGTTGCAATGAATTAAAGCGTGGAATTCAGTGTCTTCATTCAAGATGGGCGATGGGTCAACATCAGGGGCAAAAAGATGCTTATGACACTCAGGAGTAAGATCCACTGGTTGAAATGTGGGTGGCAGCACACTCTTGTTGTTCTCATCATGAGCCTCCTGATATTTTGTCACATCAGGACCTTCAGCAAGTTGACTAGCCAGTAGACGAGCCGCCCTCATGCAACGGGCATAGTCTTCCATGGTGAACTCTGATCCATCGTCCTTATATACAGGAAACCCGCCAGCTATCTCCTCCGGGTTGAGTTCTCGTGCATAAGACAGAGCCCGGCTCAGTGCAGTACTCACCCCTTTACGAGCAACTGACTTGTTCAACTCTTCAATTTGCTTAGGCATGGTTGAGAGGCGCCCTAGCATGTCACTGATCAACTTCACCGGTTCTTTGTCTCCCATCACAGCCTTGATGGTGAACAAGACGCCAACATAAAGTTGCTCCGTTAAAGTATGCAAAGCTTTCAACTTTCGTACAGAGTTGTTTTGAAGCTTGGCAGATCAAGGGCCTGCAAATAATTCAAGAATATGAGTCGCCCGGTGGGTCATGTATTCTATAAAGGTTAAGAATGAAAGTCTTCCAAACAAAGGCTTACCAAAACCAACTCTGGTCATCCCGGAAATATGATGTTTGAGGCCAATTAACTCTTCAGTAACCAGCTTGAGTTGACCCTTAGTGTCTATTACTCGTTTAACCAAGGCGGCCTTTTTTAGTTTTGGCAGCGTCCTGATATGATGCAAACTCAGTTTTGATCTTCTCAACTTCTTCTAAGGAAATTCAAATTTTCTTCTCAGATTGAGCTCTAGTGTCTTGTTGCTACGCCAAACTTTTCTTCATCGCCCTTAAATCTGCATCGGCCTGGTTCAAAGTTCCTATACAATAAAATTATAAGGTGGATAATGGTCAAGCTCTGAGTCGCCAAGGATTTTTTAAAGCTGCCAACAAGATTGTTATCAAGTCTCAAGCAGATTTCAAGCAATATACTTGACACTTGGGGGCTAATGCCTATTAGTTTTTTAAACCATATGTACTACATGAAGACCAGACTCATCTTCAAAAAAGATGACCCGACCCTTAGGGGCTATAGGTCGAAATTTCACAAATAGACAATCAAGGAGACCTGACTCATCTTCAAAAAGATGACTCGGCCATTGGGGGCTGCAGGTCGAAATTACACACATAAGAGTGATGAAGACCCAACTCATCTTCAATAAGATGACTCTGCCCTTGGGGGCTACAAGTTGCTTCTTCACAAATTCATCAAGAACCGACTCATCTTAAATAAGATGACTCGACCCTTCGGGGCTACATGATGCTTTTCTATAAATTCATCAAGACCCGACTCATCTTCAAGAAGATGACCCAGCCCTTGGGAGCTACGTAAGGATATATGAAGTACATGATTGAGTTCAACATACCTCATATCTTTCTTCATCATACCAACCAGGCAGGCTTCCATATCCCGGCTGGTGTTGAGGCGGCTTAGATATCCGGAGTGTAGTTCTTCAAAGCTAAATTTTTCAATATTGGAAAGCTCAAGTTTAGCTTTCCCTTCTCTAAATCAGGTGTTGCACCTTTGGCAGTATGCTTAGCCAACACAGTGAAGACTGGTTTTGTGTAACCCATCCCAGTAATAAAAACCCTTTCCTTGTCAGATGTAGTGTCTATGGTTGTTTTCAAAGAACTGGGCTGGTCAGGGATGGCCTTCAGACTTGTTTTCATGGTTGTGTCATCAGCACCCGTCGGATCAGCATGAACATCAGCAAGATCACCAACAATGCCTTGAGGAGTTTCAGGAAGATCAACACGTGTGTCAACCGGCTCAACACGAGTCTCAGGAATAGAAAAATCCAATTCTTCCTGTTCAGATGCATCATAATTATGTGCTGACACACTAGTTTTCCTCTTCTTGCCTTTAGCCTTGGCCCTGAAGAGTAGAAGTTAAGGCATATACGACGGATTAAGAGTACTAAGGCAAGTATTAGACATAAAAAGCAAAGTTACCCTCGAAGGCAAACAAGAGGTGGCAGTTTTGACATAGTTGAGCCATCCGATGAAGGTGACGGTTCATGGTAAATTTATAAAAAATATTCAAGAGGCTTTTAACGAGGATTATCTTAAAAGAAAATAATGGGTTATCAGGTACCTCTGTTCAATGTTTACGAGTGGAGGTTTTGTCAGGTAAACCCGCCGTAAGTTCACCTGAAGAGCTTCAGGTATGGCGCCTTGGGGTAAATAAAGTCTTCTTCAAAAGGAAATCGGGAGCCAAATGAGCTTACGGGTGACACAACATAAATTTTCCTAACAACCCGCCTTGGTGGCCTTGGAAAGGAGAGATCTGAATCGGAGGAGATTGAAATTACCTTGGCATCTTCGTCTCGGCTATCAACATCATCATCCTGAGTCTAAAGAAGTGATTAGTATGTATGATTTGGAAACACAGTAAAGATAAAGGTTTACCTTAGACTGGTCATCAACGGTTTGTGAGTCGCCCATGGTTGATGACTCTTCCACGACCGCCTTGTTCTTCTTCTTTTCTGAGGCAACTTTGGTTTTCTTGACATTCACCTTTTGCAGCCTCCGTTTCTAGAAGGCCGATTTCTTCTGCAATAAGATTGACAAAGAAAGACGAGTTGTGAAGCACTAAAGGAATGCATGAGCAAAGCAGAAAGATGTTAAAATTTATTTACCTCAGGAGCCGGGTTGTGAGTATAGAACGGTTTCAATCCAATTTTATTGCTGACGTCATTGGGTTCACCCAATAGCTTCTTTACAATTTTGTTGACTTCATCCAGATCAAGCATGATGTTGTTGAAGTGTTGCACATTGTTCAAGTCGCCTTCATATTCACACATCAAGGCGCCACAGTGACTCAAGGGCATGATCCGCCAATCTACACAACACCGGATCAGATCTATCCTGATTAAACCATTGGCTCTCACGGCTGTGAGTTTGGGAAATATGGGGGCGATGGTGGCACGTTCTTCCGAAGATAGTGAGTCGGAGAGTACGAAATCCATTGGAAGGCATTCTGCTCTAAAACCCGGCAGGGGGTTCTCATCGGTAGGTGTAGTGTTTCTGAAGTAAAACCAAGTGTTTCCCCAACCTTTAGGGTGACTGGGCAAGGCGGGAGCGGGAAAACCATGATCTCTCAGCCTCTTAATTGTCACTCTGCCAACCTCCCAACTGGGCCCATCAGCAAACTCTGTTTGGCGGTTGAGGTAAAATAATTCCATGAACAAAATAATTGTGGGCTCTATTCTTTCACAGAGGACTTGGAATTGGCATAAGTTGCCAACAGAGTGAGGGCCCAGATCTTGAGGGTGGAGGTTGTAGAAGTGTCGAGCATCTCGAAAGAATTTTGATCCGGGAGGTCTAAAGCCTCGCTCAAGGTGATCAATGAAGACTACTACTTCTCCTTCGCGTGGTTGTGGACGTTCCTCCCCAAAGGTGGTTCACCAACTAATCTTCTCTTTTGGTTACAAAGCCCCTAAAGTCACATGTTGTTGAAGTCCGGCTTCAGAAATTTCGGAAGGTTGCCAGTTGCATGAAAGAGGATTTGACATCGTGGAGGGTCAGGAGGAAAGGTGTTGCAAAGGTGTATTTGGCGGTTTATTCAAACAATAAACATGTTATTTGACGAATAAGGGATTCTAGAGGAAACTACTTTGGGCGATTCTAATTTACGGTGACGAAGCAATCTACAAAGTTCAAACCACTTTAATGTGAGTCGCCATTCAAAGGATAGATGACCTACAAAAGTGGGCGGTGATGGGGATATGTACCTTGGGTAGGGCCACACGCCTGACCTAGGTGTCCTACCTAAGGGTACCTCGTTATTAACTTGAAGGTCACATGGAAGATTCCGACTATATATCCATGGCGTCTAAGTCACTCGGTAAGCAATCACTCGGAGTATGTTCCCCTTCACTCGACAACCAACTTCCACTCGGAAGAAACCATTTGACACAGAAGACCAGAAGCCACTCTAGGGAGGCCAACACGCGAGCGTTCGGCTAGACGTCATGAATAGCATTAATTGCACACATTATCAGTTACGTACCCCTTTAAACCCTATTGATCGAACCCTTAGATGTTGGGCCTTGATGAGGGGTAGTGCACCCTATATAAGCCACCCCTCCCCTCTGGCACAAGGGTTCGCACTCCCTGTAATACACATTCCACACCGCAAGGGCTCCAGAGCACTGAGACATTGGGCTGTTACCTCCACGGGAGGGGTGTGAACTCATACATCCTGCGTACAAGCTTTCCATAGTTAGGACTCCGCACTCTGCTTTCATACCCTACACCTCTACTGTCACGTTCATTCCCACGAAAGTTGGTGCCCACCATGGGGCAAGCTTCTAAGCAACTTCCCGAAAGTTTGGAATTTCCATTCTCTGTCATGTCTTCCGGCTGCGATTCGTTCTTGGGTGGCGAGATCCATTTTGGCGCGCTCGTCTTTGTTGCCGATGACTTGGGATGGATTCAGGAGGCGCCTCTCGACATCGAGGCGCTCCCGATCCGCGGGGCAACGCACTTCCGTGGGAGCTCCTTTCACGTACTCCTTCGACAGCTGTCGACTCCGTTGTCGACCGTTCGCCCCGCTGTTCATCGTCACAAGCGATCCAGTCACTCATGACTTCAGCGATGGGTGAAGCACGCAGTGGATCACGAGGCGTCATCTTCGTCATCTCCACAGGTTGCTGCCATCGAGCGTGCTGAACCTCTCCGGAGCCCGATCCACTCGGCATCAGATCAGTCTGATGTTCCATCCGTGTGCGAGAGCTGCAATCCAGCATAGGAGGTCTTCATGGAGGGTTCTATGGAGAGCCCGCCCGAGTTCGGTCGCGATGAATGCGAAGTCGGAGAACCATCGAGTGGACACGCCCGTCGTCATCCTCCAACTTCCGATCGACATCAGCGACAACACTTCTCGAGTGGACGACAGGACAACATTGAGGTATATCATACTCCGGTACTAAAAGTTGCAGCCGCCGCTAAGATAGAAGATTCTATTCAGCCATCAAACTCAGAGGCTGGTAGAGGCTTAGAGCAGATTCAAACTTTGCTTCAAGAAGCACAACAACAAAACTCAGTTGTATCACAGTCACTCAATAGGTTGCACAGTAATTCACCCAGAGTAGATACAGTTCGTTCAGTTTACAGTCCAGGTCACCCCAGCATCGCAGAGATGGAGGTTACCAAGAGAATCAACACAGAGGTCAATGGCGGAATCAGTTCGCTCCCCATTATCACCATGATGACCACCATCGAGTGCATTCTCCTCCGAGGAGTGGCACGTATGTGTCCTGACACTACGACGACAGGCGCCCGTTCGGTGATGAGCGGAGTCCTAGATTTGATGCGAGAAATGTACTCGTGCAGAGGAGGATTGACACGGGCAGAGCTCACATAGATGGTTTCGACACATATCGTCCGAGTGGAAGCGGTACTGCAGTTTCTGGTCCCAAGTGCTTTAGTAGAGCAATCTATTTGCTGATATTCCCCCCAACTTTAGGTTGGCGGCTGGAATAAGTAAGTTCACAGGAGAATCCAAGCCTGAAACATGGCTTGCAGACTACTGAGTGGCAGTGTAGATTGGCGGAGGTAATGACAACATCGCCATGAAGCATTTGCGTGTGATGTTGGATGGTTTGCCCACGGCGTGGCTGAATCAGTTCGCTCCTTCTACCATCTACTTCTGGGAGGATCTCGCACGAGTGTTCATCAAAACATTCGAAGGCATGTGCAAGCGTCCAGCTGGTTTGTCTGATTTGCAGCTTTGCGTGCAGAAGTCGAATGAATCTTTGAGAGATTATATTCAGCGGTGGGCCACCCTTCATCACACCGTGGAGAACGTTTCTGAGCACCACGCAATCTGTGCCTTCAAAGATGATGTCAGGTATAGAGAGTTGTATTTGAAGTTCGGCCGTACAGGTGACATGTCCATGAGCAACATGATGGAGATTGTTGCCCGATACGCCAATGGCAAAGAAGAATACCGCATCCGCTGTGGTAAAGGGAAATCAGTCGGCAACGATGCTGGCGGCAATTCCAATCAGAAGTAGAAGCGCAAGGCTAATGGTTCCACTCCGGCAGAGGTGGCCACCCTGGTGGCACAAGGAAAATTCAAGGGAAAACCCAAAGGGCAATTTCCCCCCAAGAAGTCTAAGGGTCAGTCAGATGTTTTGGATCAACCGTGTGTACTCGACACGAAGAAAGATGAAGATGGCAATCTGATATTGCCCAAGCACACCACTCATCAGTGTAGGCTTATGATCCAACAGTTTAAGGAAAATAAGTCGAGTGGAAAGGATCCTGAAAAGGAAAATGACGAAGAGAAAGATGATTTCCCAGAAGTTCAAGTAACCCTGATGATTTTTGCTGACGTGGAGAGCAGAAGTCGATTAAAGGTCATTAACAAAGAGATCAACATGGCCGTGCCCACCACCACCACATACCTCAAGTGGTCCCAGACCCCCATAACATTCGATCAGTCGGATCACCCTGCTCATGTCGCCACTCCTAGTCGACAAGCTCTGGTGGTTGATCCAGTTGTGGAATGTGTTTGGCTCCGCAAAGTTCTGATGGATGGAGGAAGCGGTTTGATCATTTTGTGTGCGGAGACTCTTAAAGGGATGGGCATTTTGATATCTCGCCTCAGCGTGAGCAATATGCAGTTCCATGGAGTCATTCCTGAAAAAAAGGCCAAGTCACTTGGCTAGATTTCGTTGGGTGTTGTTTTCGGTTCTGACAAAAACTTATGCAAGGAGAAGTTGAAATTCGAGGTGGTTGATTTCCAGAGTGCATATTGATGACCCATAATTATAGGGGATCAATCGTAGTCCTTTCGATAAGTAAGAGTGTCGAACCCAACGAGGAGCAGAAGGCTCTGATAAACGGATTTCAGCAAGGTAATAACTGCAAGCACTGAATGTAGCGGTAACAAGTGATTGTGTAGCGAGGTGAAACGTAGCAAGCAAAGAGTAACAAGTAACAAGTAGTAGCAACGGTGCAGCAAGCGGTCCAATCCCTTTTGTAGCAAGGGACAAGCCTGAACAAAGTCTTATAGGAGGGAAAACGCTCCTGAGGACACGCGGGAATTTATGACATGCTAGTTTCATCATGTTCATATGATTCGTGCTCGTTACTTTGATAGTTTGATATGTGGGTGGACCGGTGCTTAGGTACTGCCCTTACTTGCACAAGCATCCCACTTATGATTAACATCTCTCGCAAGCATCCACAACTACAAAATAAGAATTAAGACAAAGTCTAACCATAGCATTAAACTAGTGGATCCAAATCAGCCCCTCACGAAGCAACGCATAGACTGGGGTTTAAGCTTCTGTCACTCCAGCAACCCATCATCTACTTACTACTTCCCAATGCCTTACTCTAGGCCCAAATATGGTGAAGTGTTATGTAGTTGACGTTCACATAACACCACTAGAGGTAAAGACAACATACAGCATATCAAAATACCGAATGAATGTCAAATTCACATGACTATTATTAACATGACTTATCCCATGTCCTCAGGAACAAAAGTAACTACTCACAAGACATAATCATAATCATGATCAGAGGTGTGATGAATAGCATCAAGGATCTGAACATAAACTCGTCCACCAAGTAATCCAACTAGCATCAACTACAAAGAGTAATCAACACTACTAGCAACCTTACAAGTACCAATCGGAGTCATGAGACGAAGATTGGTTACAAGAGATGAACTAGGGATTGGAGAGGAGATGGTGCTGATGAAGATGTTGATGAAGATGCCTCCCTTCCTACGAGAGGAGTGTTGGTGATGATGATGGAGACAATTTCCCCCTCCGGGAGGGAAGTTTCCCCGACAGGATCGTCCTGCCGGAGCTCTAGATTGGATCTGCTCAAGTTCCGCCTCGTGGCGGCGGCGAAACCACGAAAAAGCTCCCGATTGATTTTTTTTTTCTAGACTAGGACGCTTCATGTAGCAAAAGAGGGCGCTAGTGGGCCGTTAGGCAGCCCACAAGCTTGCCCCGCGCCACCAAAGGGGTAGTGGCGGAGTGGGGGCTTGTGGAGCCTTGGTGGCCCCCCCTCCAGCAGTTCTTTCGCCCAGTATTTTTGATATAATCCAGAAAAAATCCACGTAACTTTTCAGGGCATTTGGAGATGTGCAAAATAGTGGACTAGGATTTGATCCTTTTCCAATCCAGAATTCCAGCTGCCTGAATTCTCCCTCTTCAAATAAACCTTGCAAAATAAGAGAGAAAAGGCATAAATGTGGTACCACAAGTAATATAACAGCCCAAAAAGCAATAAATATCAACATGAAAGCATGATGCAAAATGTACGTATCAACTCCCCCAAGCTTAGACCTCACTTGTCCTCAAGCGAAAACCAAGTTCCATAAACATGTCCACATGTTTAGGGACGAAGGTGTCGATAAAACATAATACAGACATGAGGGCATCATGATCACACATAGAACAGCAATATATCATAAAGATTCTGATGGGAAAGTGACAATTCCTTCACAAAGGAAAGCATGAAGTAACAAACATTACCGAGAAGTAACCAACAATAGTCCATAGTCATTGAAGCAATTGCAATTTATCACAACATCAGAAAGAGTCAAATAAGAGCTTGTAAGGCAAATCCACATACTCAATCATCTCTTTCGTTTTCCACAATTGTTACAACTCACGTGGTACTCATGGTGTCAAAGTTTCAGCTGGACACAGAGGAATATAGGGGCTTTTAGTTTTGCCTCCCAACCATATACCTCAAGCGTAAAGTCAACAACAATAAAGCATAAGTACTCAACTCCAAGTCGATATATGAATATAGATCTTTCCCAAACATGTGACGGTAGCCAAGACAAAGGCAAAAAGGGAATTGAGGAAGATCACCATGACTCTTACAAGGGTAAAAAGTAAAGTTACACGATAGGCCCTTCGCAGAGGGAAGCAGAGGTTGTCATGCGCTTTTGAGGTTTGAATGCATGTCCTCTTAGTGCGGAGGAACGTCACTTTATATTGCCTCGTGTGATAAAGAACTTTATTATGCAGTCTTTCGCTTTTATGTCTTCCTCATCACAGGTTCGTACAAAGCTTATTTTCCACACACTAATAGATCATACATATTAGAGAGCAATTTTTATTGCTTGCACCGATGACAACTTACTTGAAGGATCTTATTCAATCGATAGGTAGGTATGGTGGACTCTCAAGGCAAAACTGGTTGGAGGTTTATGGATGCACAAGTAGTATCTCTACTTGGTGCGGGAGTTTTGGCTAATATGAGGTGGAAGCAATCGTCACATGCTAAGGGATCTCTAATCATATAACATTGTTTGGAACCAAGCAAACACGGTTCATTATGTTGTCTTCCTTGTCTAACATCTACTCCTAAGCATGTAATAGTTTGGTGAGTGCTCACAATTGCAAAAAGTGTCTAAGATTATATATTTATATGTGAACCTCTCTTTCCTTATTACTTCTTATTAATTGCAACAATGACTGAGGTCTACGTTTATTTATTCTCAACAAGTTTCAATCATCATACGTGTCATTAGTGAAGTTATCACTTTCCATAAGATCGTCTCATGATCTTTCATGCTATCGTTCTTTTCATACTATTGATCATGGCACAAAGCAAAGCCCTTGACTAAGATACTCTTTATTATATAGCTCGTAAGCTCGAATATATCGGGGGAGAGACAAAAGCAAAAGACTCAAACTAAAAACTAAAGACTTATTCCTCTAAAAGAAGAAATAAAAACTAAAAAGGAAAGAACTAAAACAAAGGTAAAAGAAAAATATATAAAGGTGATACGATACCAGGGCAACTCCCCCAAGCTTGGCAGAAGCCAAGGGGATTGCCCATACCAATGCTTAGTTGTCTTCCTTTGGTGGTGATGGTGGTGTTGTTGTTGGAGTAGTCTGATCCTCCGTCTTCCAAGGCATATGTGATCCATCATGGCAGGATGAACGAGTCTCCGGAATCCTAAAATCTGCAGCCAACCTTATTGATTTAAATCTGTACTCATACTCACAGTTTTGATTATGCAGGTCATAGATCTGGCCCTGAAGTTGGTCAACCCTATCGTAGAGCCTGGAGAGGTGTTTCTCAATATCAATGGTATCCATCTTGTGATTGCTAGTGAACTTCGTGATTGTCGTGTGGTTGGCGTTGAGTCCACGCTCCACCATCCCTTGGAACTTGAAGATTTGTTGCTCCATTGCCTCGAGCCTCGTCGCCATGCTTCCGGTCTTCTTAGGCCCCTCAACATCACGCATGTGCAACATCCCCTCGCTCATCTTGATAGATTAAGGGTGTTTCAGCACTTCCGTGAGGTAGGGATTGATGACCTTCTCAAAGATCTTGTCCTTAGGAGCGTTTGGGGAAGTCACGATGATCTAGATGTGCGGCAGAAACAACTCGAAACGAAAACAAAGGAAAACTGCGCGATACGGAGATCAAAACCTTCGGGCAACTATATATTGATTTTTTCTGGGCGAGAAGGAGTCCTCCGCAAGAAAACGGAGTCCGGGAGGCACACGAGGTTCCCACAAGCTTGCCCTCCGCCACCAGGGGGTAGGGGCGGTGGCAGGGCTTGTGGCCGCCTCATTCGCTCTCCGGACTGCTTTTTATTTTTCTAATTTCCAAAAATTTCAAAACGGAAGAAATTTCCTATTGGAAAAGTATCGGAGTCCAATTTCTTACCGAAATAGATACATCTTCGTTTTCAAGGTCTGAAACAGGCTCATAAACATCCCTTATGTACTCCTCTAGAGTTATGACATTGGTCTCAACATTTATGGGAGTACCAGAGATGTAATGCTTGATTCTTTGCCCATTTACCACTCTAGGAAAATTTCCTTCCGTGTTATTGATTTTGATGGCACCGGAATGATATACTTCCTCGACAACATAGGGACCTTCCCACTTAGAGAGAAGCTTGCCTGCAAAGAATCTCAAACGAGAATTGTATAGCAAGACATAATCACCTACATTGAACTCTCGTTTCTGTATCCGTTTGTCGTGCCATCTATTAACCTTTTCCTTGAACAACCTGGCATTCTCATATGCCTGGGCTCTCCATTCATCTAACGAGCTCATATCAAACAATCGCTTCTCACCGGCAAGTTTGAAATCAAAGTTGAGCTCTTTGATTGCCCAATAAGCTTTGTGTTCTAGCTCAAGAGGTAAATGACAGGCCTTACCATAAACCATTTTATACGGTGACATGCCCATGGGATTCTTATAAGCAGTCCTATAAGCCCATAGTGCATCTCGAGTTTGCTAGACCAGTTCTTTCGAGATCTATTGACGGTCTTTTGTAGGATCAACTTGATCTCCCTATTACTCAACTCCAGTTGACCACTAGACTCAGGATGATAAGGAGATGCAACTCTATGGTTGACATCATACTTAGCTAGCATCTTACGGATAACACCATGAATGAACTGTGAACCGCCATCAGTCATCAAGTATCTAGGGACTCCAAATCTTGGGAATATGACTTCTTTAAGCATCTTAATAGAGGTGTGGTGATCAGCATTTTTAGTGGGGATAGCTTCTACCCACTTAGTAACGTAATCCATAGCAACTAAGATGTGAGTGTACCCATTGGAACTCGGGAAGGGTCCCATATAATCAAAGCCCCAAACATCAAATGGTCCAATGACAAGTGAATAGTTCATAGGCATCTCTTGACGCTTACTGATGTTCCCTATCCTTTGGCATTCGTCACAAGACAAGACAAACTTACGGGCATCCTTGAAGAGAGTGGGCCAATAGAAACGTGTTTGCAATACCTTATGGGCAGTTCTATCTCCAGCATGGTGTCATCCGTAGGCTTCGGAATGACACTTCTGCAGGATCTGTCCCTGTTCATGTTCAGGCACACAACATCTAATAACACCATCTACTCCTTCCTTATAAAGGTGAGGATCATCCCAAAAGTAGTGTCTCAAATCAAATAAGAATTTCTTCTTTTGTTGATAGGTGAAACTGGGTGGTTTGTATTTGGCTACGATATAGTTTGCATAATCGGCATACCACGATGCACTATGTGAAGTGCGGATGACATTTAATTTCTCATCAGGAAAGCTATCATCAATAGATAGTGGGTCATCAAGGACATTCTCTAACCTAGACAAGTTATCTGCTACACGGTTATCAGCACCCTTTCGGTCAACGACGTGCAAATCAAATTCCTGTAGCAGGAGAACCCATCTGATCAGCCTAGGCTTAGCGTCCTTCTTCTCCATAAGGTACTTAATAACAACATGATCAGAGTGAATAGTGACTTTTGAGTCAACTATATAAGATCTGAACTTTTCACATGCAAACACGATTGCTAAAAATTCCTTCTCCGTAAAGGCATAGTTTCTTTGGGCACTGTCTAGAGTTTTACTAGCGTAGTGAATGACATTCAACTTCTTGTCAACTCTTTGTCCTAGAACAGCACCAACAGCATAATCACTAGCGTCACACATGATTTCAAAGGGCAAGTTCCAGTCAGGTGGTTGAACAATAGATGCGGTTATCAAAGCCTTCTTAAGTATTTCAAAGGCTTCCTCACAATCCTCATCAAAAACAAAAGGAACATCCTTCTGCAAGAGGTTGGTAAGAGGCCTAGAAATCTTAGAGAAGTCTTTAATGAACCTTCTATAGAAACCAGCATGACCTAAGAAACTTCGTATACCTCTGATATCTGTGGGGCAAGGCATTTTCTCAATTGCATCAACCTTAGCCTTATCAACTTCAATGCCTCTTTCATAGATTTTGTGTCCTAAGGCGATACCTTCATTAACCATAAAGTGGCACTTCTCCCAATTCAAGACAAGGTTGGTTTCTTCACATCTCTGTAAGACTCGATCAAGGTTGCTGAGGCAATCATCAAAGGAAGACCCGTAAACAGAGAAGTCATCCATGAAAACCTCGACAATCTTTTCACAAAAGTCAGAGAATATAGCCATCATACATCTTTGAAAGGTGGCAGGTGCATTACATAAGCCAAAATGCATACGTCTATAGGAAAAGGTATCGAAAGGGTAGGTGAAAGTGGTTTTCTCTTGATCAGATTGTGCAACAGGTATTTGCAAGAAACCTGAATAACCGTCTAGAAAGCAGAAGTGTGTGTGCTTTGATAGCCTTTCTAGCATTTGGTCGATAAACGACAAAGGATAATGATCTTTCCTGGTTACCTTGTTCAGTTTCCGGAAGTCTATCACCATCCTATAGCCGGTAATAATCCTTTGTGGGATTAGTTCATCCTTATCATTAGGAACGACGGTGATACCTCCCTTCTTAGGTACGCAATGTACTGGACTTACCCAATCACTATGAGCAACAAGATAAATGATTCCTGCTTCCAGAAGCTTTAATATTTCTTTTCTAGCGACCTCTTTCATCTTAGGATTCAATCTCCTTTGATGATCAGCAACTGGTTTAAAGTCAGGATCGGTTTTAATCTTGTGCTGACATAGAGTAGGACTAATACCCTTAAGATCATCAAGAGTATATCCAATAGCAGCGCGGTGCTTCCTCAGAGTTTTTAGTAACTTCTTCTCTTCGCGCTCTGAGAGGAGAGCACTAATAATGACATGATATATATCCTTCTCATCAAGATAGGCATACATAAGAGTATCAGGTAACTGTTTAAGCTCGAACACAGGATCACCCTTTGGTGGGGGAGGACACCCAAGCAGTTCAACAGGCAGATTATTCTTGAGAATAGGATATTGTTCTAAGACAATTTTATCTATCTCATCTCTCTCCTCCATATGCATAAAATTTTCATGCTCAAACAGATATTGCTCGAAAGGATCCGTAGGAGGTACGACAATAGAGACAAGAGCAATGATTTCATCCCTACCAGACGACTCTCTTTCATGGGTTTGTCTTCCAAACTTGGAGAAGTTAAATTCATGAGACACACCCTCAAAACTTACTGAGACAGTCTGCATAATGCAATCCATGTGAGCATTGACAGTGTTGAGAAAGGGTCTACCAAATATGATGGGACAAAAGCTATCTTGTGCAGTACAAAGGACGAGGAAATCAGTAGGATACTTCGTCTTACCACACAGGACTTCTACGTCTCTCACAATTCCTAGAGGGCAGATAGTGCCTCTATTAGCTAGCGTAATAGTGACATCAATGGGTTCTAACTCAGCAGGTGCAATCTCATCTTTGATTTCATCATATAGAGAACGGGGTATTGCACTAACACTAGCTCCCATATCACATAAACCATGGTAACAGTGATCTCCTATCTTAACAGAAACAACGGGCAAGCCAACTACAGGTCTGTGTTTGTCTTCTGCGTGAGGTTTAGCAATTCTAGCGGAGTCCTCACAGAATTTGATAACATGCCCATCTATGTCTTCGGCTAAGATATCTTTGATAATAGCAACACTAGGTTCAACTCTAATCTCCTTAGAGGGTGCAAGTGATCTAATGTAACCACTACGTATCACAGTTGGAGCTTTAAATAATACTTTATCCTAGCAGGGTATGGTGGTTTCTCAGTGTAAGCACAAGGAACAACAGGATCACTAAAAGCTATGATTTTCTCCTCAACTAGATTGGTTTTGGCTATGTTGCTTTCTATAGGAGGATGATATTTAAACCACTTCTCTTTGGGAAGATCAACATGAGCAGCAAAAGATTCACATAGAGAAGCTACTATCTCAGAGTCAAGTCCATACTTAGCGCTAAAATCTCTAGAAGTGTTTGTCTCAACAAAAGATTTAACGCAATCAAACTGGAAATTCATACCTGACTCCTTACCTTCCTCCAACTCCCAATCTTCAGAGTTGCGTTTGATTCTCTCCAATAAATTCCACTTGTGATCAATATCCTTCTTCATAAAAGAACCGGCACAAGAGGTGTCAAGCATGGTACGATCTTCATGAGAAAGCCGAGCATAAAAGTTTTAAGTGATGATTTCCCTCGAGAGCTCATGATTGGGGCATGAATATAGCATTGATTTAAGCCTCCCCAAGCTTGAACTATGTTTTCCCTGTCACGAGGCCAAAAGTTATAAATAAAGTTCCGATCACGATGTACTAAATGCATAGGACAGAACTTTTGATGAAATTCCAATTTCAACCAATTGTAGCCCCATGATCCAGTATCATCACATAGCCTATACCATGTCAACGCCTTATCCTTCAAAGATAAATGAAAGACTTTCTTCTTTACCTCATCCTCGGGCAAACCTGCAAGCTTAAATAAACCACAAACTTCATCTACATAGATCAGATGCAAGTCTGGATGTGAAGATCCATCTCCTGTAAAAGGATTAGCCAGCAGTTTCTCAAGCATACCCGAAGGAATTTCATAAAATATATTTTCAGTAGGTACCTCAGGTTGAGGAGAAACTCCTCATGCTACCGTTCGTGGTGAAGATACCCCGAACAAACTCCTTAAAGGAACAGTTTCCATAGTGACATGTGACAATAAATTTCAGCACGGTATATAAATGTTTCCTTACCAATTTCCACTTACCAAAGGTGCTTCACTCCCTGGCAACGGCGCCAGAAAAGAGTCTTGATGACCCACAATTATAGGGGATCAATCGTAGTCCTTTCGATAAGTAAGAGTATCAAACCCAACGAGGAGCAGAAGGCTCTGATAAACGGATTTCAGTAAGGTAATAACTGCAAGCACTGAAAGTAGCGGTAACAAGTGATTGTGTAGCGAGGTGAAACGTAGCAAGCAAAGAGTAACAAGTAACAAGTAGTAGCAACGGTGCAGCAAGTGGCCCAATCCCTTTTGTAGCAAGGGACAAGCCTGAACAAAGTCTTATAGGAGGGAAAACGCTCCCGGGGACACACGGAAATTTCTGTCATGCTAGTTTCATCATGTTCATATGATTCACGTTCGTTACTTTGATAGTTTGATATGTGGGTGGACCGGCGCTTGGGTACTGCCCTTACTTGGACAAAATCACACTTATGATTAACCTCTCTCACAAGCATCCGCAACTACAAAAGAAGAATTAAGACAAAGTCTAACCATAGCATTAAACTAGTGGATCCAAATCAGCCCCTCACGAAGCAATGCATAGACTGGGATTTAAGCTTCTGTCACTCCAACAACCCATCATCTACTTACTACTTCCCAATGACTTCCTCTAGGCCCAAATATGGTGAAGTGTTATGTAGTCGACGTTCACATAACACCACTAGAGGAAAAGACAACATACAGCATATGAAAATACCGAATGAATATCAAATTCACATGACTATTATTAACATGACTTATCCCATGTCCTCAGGAACAAAAGTAACTACTCACGAGACATAATCATAATCATGATCAGAGGTGTAATGAATAGCATCAAGGATCTGAACATAAACTCTTCCACCAAGTAATCCAACTAGCATCAACTACAAAGAGTAATCACCACTACTAGCAACCTTACAAGTACCAATCGGAGTCGTGAGACGAAGATTGGTTACAAGAGATGAACTAGGGATTGGAGAGGAGATGGTACTGATGAAGATGCCTCCCCTCCGACGAGAGGAGTGTTGGTGATGACGATGGCGACGATTTCCCCCTCCGGGAGGGAAGTTTCCCCGGCAGGATCGTCCTGCTGGAGCTCTAGATTGGATCTGCTCAAGTTCCGCCTCGTGGCCGCGGCGAAACACGAAAAATCTCCCGATTGATTTTTTTCTGGACCAGGACGCTTCATATAGAAAAAGAGGGGGGCTAGTGGGTCGTCAGGCAGCCCACAAGCTTGCCCTGCGCCACTAGGGGGGTGGTGGAGGAGTGGGGGCTTGTGGAGCCCTGGTGGCCCCCCTCCGGTAGTTCTTTCGCCCAGTATTTTTTATATAATCCAGAAAAAATCCACATAACTTTTCAGGGCATTTGGAGATGTGCAGAATAGTGGACTAGGATTTGCTCCTTTTCCAGTCTAGAATTCCAGCTGCATGAATTCTCCCTCTTCAAATAAACCTTGCAAAATAAGAGAGAAAAGGCATAAATGTGGTACCACAAGTAATATAACAGCCCAAAAAGCAATAAATATCAACATGAAAGCATGATGCAAAATGGACGTATCACATACGATGCCATCCTTGGTCGTCCGGCCTATGCTCGTTTCATGGCCCGACCATGTTATGTGTATCTGAAGATGAAGATGCCAGGCCCCAAGGGAGTCATCACAGTCACACGCAATCAACAGAGAGCCGAAGAGTGCTTGCAACAAGGCTCTAAGATAGGTGATCAACAGATGGTTGTGGTCGAACTGGAGGAATATTGGAAGAATGCTGACCGTGCCGACCTGATGCGCTCCAAGAAGCCCACTTCTGAGTTCGCTTTTCAGTCGACAGGTGAAGTCAAACTAGTGAACGTCCACCTAACAGATCCTAATGCTACTCCGACCAACATCTCCACAACACTCGATAGCAAATAGGAATGCAAGCTCATCTAGTTCCTCCGTGAGAACTGGGTCATCTTTGCATGGAAGCCTACACACATGCCGGGTGTGCCTAGGGAAATGGCAGTGCACTGACTGAGGGCGGATCCGAAGGCAAAGCCGGTTAAAGAGAATTTGCGTCGGTATACAACAGAAAAGATAAAGGCAATCGACGAGGAGGTGGCACGACTCTTGGAGCCAAAGTTCATATGCGATGTCTACCACTCCGAGTGGCTTGGGAATGTTGTCACTGTCCCCAGGAAGGACAAGTCCCTTCTTATGTGTATCAATTTCAAGAACATCAATAAGGTTTGCCCGAAAGATCACTTTCCTCTCCCCCGCATTGATCAAATTGTCGATTCGACTGCGGGGTGTGAGCGTTTATCTTTTCTTGATCCTTATTATGGCTACCATTAGATCCATCTATTTGACCCAGATGAAATAAAAAAAGACCTTCATCACCCCTTTCAGGTGTTTCTGTTATATCACCATGCCTTTTGGTTTGAAGAATGCTGGCGCCACTTTCATGCATATGATCCAGAAGTCCATGCTTTATGAAATCAGTCGGAACGTCGAAGCATACATGGATGATATTGTGGTCAAGTATCGCAAAGGTTCCGACCTGCTGACTGACCTGGAGAGACATTCGCCAACTAAGGAAGTACGACCCCAAACTGAATCCAGCTAAGTGTACTTTCGGAGTCCCTGGCGGCAAGTTACTTATTTTCCTCATTTACGAATGTGGTATCGATGTCAACCCCGAGAAGATCGGCGCCATCGTCCGGATGCAAAGCCATGTGCGTGTGCACGATGTCCAGAGGCTCACAGGCTGTCTGGCGACGTTGAGTCGGTTCATCTCTTGTCTCGGTGAGAAGGCATTGCCTTTATACCGACTCATCAAAAAATCTGATGAGTTCAAGTGGAATGACGAGGCAGAAGCAGCGTTTGT